>NC_089821.1:5687500-5747500 GCF_035046505.1 Tiliqua scincoides | reverse complement strand
GCATACCTTAGTCAAGAGGTCTGCAACTTCATTCTTCAATTCCTTAATAACTCTTGGGTGGATGCCATCTGGGCCCGGTGACTTACTGATCCTTAATTTATCAATGAGGTCTGAAACATCTTCTCTTTTAACCTCTATCTGACTTAATTCCTTGGTCAGGAGGGGCCATTTGGGCAGCGGTATCTGCCTGAGGTCTTCTGCCATGAAGACAGATGCACATCTGGATGGGACTTTAATAGAATTATGTCAACAGCCTGATCCTAACCTGCACCTGCACAGCCAGTAACCCCGAGTTACCTCAAGTAATGTGCTAGTCATCCCCTATAGGGCTTCTCAGATCCATACCAGCTATTTAGCTGGTGCAAATCTGAGAAGTCCCTTGTAGGAGTGCCTCTCCTGGGAAAGAGGTTACGATATGGCGGAGGAGGTCTCCACCAATCTCACCTTGGCCTGATCTGCCCCTCTTTATGCCATCCCCCCCCAGAAACACCCCCTCCCCACTTCCCTGCTACAGCCCTCCATTGCCCAGAACAAGCTTACCTGTGCCGGCCAGTATTGGATGCAGCACTGGTAGGATGGTGCAGGCCATTTGGCCAACACTGCTGGCTTGTGAATAGTCACAGATGTACCTAATGACACATTTGCAACACTCTGAGTGGGTCCAGGGATGGGTGCGCTGCTCAACTGGCAGCTGCAATTACGTTCTAATTCATTTAAAGAATCAACCGCTATTTTCTCTTATCAAGAATCACTTAAGAACATAAGAACAGCCCCACTGGATCAGGCCATAGGCCCATCTAGTCCAGCTTCCTGTATCTCGCAGCGGCCCACCAAATGCCCCAGGGAGCACACCAGATAACAAGAGACCTGCAAGACCTCCTGGGAATTGTAGTTAAGAACATAAGAACAGCCCCACTGGATCAGGCCAAGGGCCCATCTAGTCCAGCTTCCTGTATCTCACAGCTGCCCACCAAATGCCGCAGGGAGCACACCAGATAACAAGAGACCTGCAAGGCCTCCTGGGAATTGTAGTTAAGAACATAAGAACAGCCCCACTGGATCAGGCCATAGGCCCATCTAGTCCAACTTCCTGTATCTCACAGCGGCCCACCAAATGCCCCAGGGAGCACACCCGATAACAAGAGACCTGCAGGGCTTCCTGGGAATTGTAGTTAAGAACATAAGAACAGCCCCACTGGATCAGGCCATAGGCCCACCTAGTCCAGCTTCCTGTATCTCACAGCGACCCACCAAATGCCCCAGGGAGCACACCCGATAACAAGAGACCTGCAGGGCTTCCTGGGAATTGTAGTTAAGAACATAAGAACAGCCCCACTGGATCAGGCCAAGGGCCCATCTAGTCCAGCTTCCTGTATCTCACAGCGGCCCACCAAATGCCCCAGGGAGCACACCAGATAACAAGAGACCTGCAGGGCTTCCTGGGAATTGTAGTTAAGAACATAAGAACAGCCCCACTGGATCAGGCCATAGGCCCATCTAGTCCAGCTTCCTGTATCTCACAGCGGCCCACCAAATGCCCCAGGGAGCACACCAGATAACAAGAGACCTGCAAGGCCTCCTGGGAATTGTAGTTAAGAACATAAGAACAGCCCCGCTGGATCAGGCCACAGGCCCATCTAGTCCAGCTTCCTGTATCTCACAGCGGCCCACCAAATGCCCCAGGGAGCACACCAGATAACAAGAGACCTGCAGGGCTTCCTGGGAATTGTAGTTAAGAACATAAGAACAGCCCCACTGGATCAGGCCAAGGGCCCATCTAGTCCAGCTTCCTGTATCTCACAGCGGCCCACCAAATGCCCCAGGGAGCACACCAGATAACAAGAGACCTGCAGGGCTTCCTGGGAATTGTAGTTAAGAACATAAGAACAGCCCCACTGGATCAGGCCACAGGCCCACCTAGTCCAGCTTCCTGTATCTCACAGCGACCCACCAAATGCCCCAGGGAGCACACCAGATAACAAGAGACCTGCAGGGCTTCCTGGGAATTGTAGTTAAGAACATAAGAACAGCCCCACTGGATCAGGCCAAGGGCCCATCTAGTCCAGCTTCCTGTATCTCACAGCGGCCCACCAAATGCCCCAGGGAGCACACCAGATAACAAGAGACCTGCAGGGCTTCCTGGGAATTGTAGTTAAGAACATAAGAACAGCCCCACTGGATCAGGCCAAGGGCCCATCTAGTCCAGCTTCCTGTATCTCACAGCTGCCCACCAAATGCCCCAGGGAGCACACCAGATAACAAGAGACCTGCAGGGCTTCCTGGGAATTGTAGTTAAGAACATAAGAACAGCCCCACTGGATCAGGCCAAGGGCCCATCTAGTCCAGCTTCCTGTATCTCACAGCGGCCCACCAAATGCCCCAGGGAGCACACCAGATAACAAGAGACCTGCAGGGCTTCCTGGGAATTGTAGTTAAGAACATAAGAACAGCCCCACTGGATCAGGCCAAGGGCCCATCTAGTCCAGCTTCCTGTATCTCACAGCTGCCCACCAAATGCCCCAGGGAGCACACCAGATAACAAGAGACCTGCAGGGCTTCCTGGGAATTGTAGTTAAGAACATAAGAACAGCCCCACTGGATCAGGCCAAGGGCCCACCTAGTCCAGCTTCCTGTATCTCACAGCGGCCCACCAAATGCCCAGGGAGCACACCAGATAACAAGAGACCTGCAAGGCTTCCTGGGAATTGTAGTTAAGAACATAAGAACAGCCCCACTGGATCAGGCCATAGGCCCATCTAGTCCAGCTTCCTGTATCTCACGCCGGCCCACCAAATGCCCCAGGGAGCACACCAGATAACAAGAGACCTGCAAGGCCTCCTGGGAATTGTAGTTTAAGAACATAAGAACAGCCCCACTGGATCAGGCCATAGGCCCATCTAGTCCAGCTTCCTGTATCTCACAGCGGCCCACCAAATGCCCAAATGCAAGATGAGGACTTGCCGACCTCATCATTATGACCAGGACAAGGATATAAATGGGACCCTAGTGATGCTTCTGCATGTATGCTATGCATACGATATTGTAATTTATTCTGTATGGTCTGGTAAGGGAATAGGGTGACACAATATTTTCTCATAGCGGATGCCGCAAACCCTAGTGACATCTGGTTTTGGAGAAAAAGTGATCCCAAGCAGTGGAGTCCGACATTAGGCCACACTTTTCCTCCTCAGTGCTTGAACTTGACACATGGGCAGCCCAGTCCTAACTTGTGCTGGAACAGGCCGGCCGGCATTGTATCCAGTGCAAATGTGGGGCTGTCTGAGGCTCGGCCCGAGGCAAGGGGAAACTTTTCCCCTTACCCTGGGGAGAGCTGCAGCAGCCCAAATGGGTCTACTTGGATCTGTGCCACCTAAATCAGTGGCGCAAATCCAAGCAGCCTGGAGCTGCCCGGGGCCACCTGGGAATGGGGCTTGGATTCAGCAGAAGTGCCTCACCTCCAGCTCCCTGCCTGCCCCAATCATGCTCGCCTCCCACCCTCCCCCGCTCCAAAAGAAACATCACCCTGTGGACTAGATGGGTAGTCAGCAATAAACAGAACTATATAGATGGTAATCTGTTCAACAAAACCATCTGGGGGGGGCAAAGGACATCATAATGCATAGTCAAAATAACTTTATTTACAACCCAATCCTAAAGGCAGTGCTGCTGCACCTGCTACTACTGCATCCTGGGGCCCCACGGCAACTGCCAGAGGCCTCTTCAAGGGAAGCCCAAGCTCCACAATGGGGCTTCTCAAGTTTGCACCAGCTATTTTGCCAGCTATTTTGAGAGACTCCATGTTGGGCCTTCCAACCTGACACAGACTTCGTGATCCGGTGGAGCAAAACTCTGGTCAGATGTGCTCTGAATATAGTGGCCTTCCTTATGCAATGCCATTCAGATGTTATTTCATCTGATCTTACTAAGGTGCGTCATGCAGGTAAATGGGTATCTTTCCTGCGTAACGGTTACTCTTCTGGACCCTATGGATACAAAAAGGTAATATTGAGGGAGGGAATTCCCTTCAAGTACCTTGGAGCAGGGCTGGCCCAACACCTCTTGGCACCAGAGGCAGCTTGCCAAACACGGCCCCCTTACCAGGTTATGTGCCAGTCTCCCACTCCCTGAACTAAAGGGGATCAATGGTGTAACTAGACTGGGGCCAAGGGGGTTCATCCCTCTGTGACAGACTGGCGGTTTTCCTCTGTCTCCACTGGAAGGGTAAAAGTAACTACCTGGTGGTGTTTGGAGGTTGCACGGAGGAGTGCTGGTGCCATGAAATGATCCCGTTCAGCTGCAAATGCAGCCATTTCTGGGTCCAGGCCATTCATGCGTGAAGGGGGAGGTGTCCACAGGCATGGGAGTGACACGATGATGTTAAGAGGCATCACTGCGACACCCACCCCTGGGATCCTGCATCCCCCCTCCCCACTCATACTGAGGGGGATGGAGTGGAAGTGCAGACTTTTCTCTCCTGTCCTTTCTGTTCTTTTTCCAATCCAGGAAGTGGGAAAAGCAATAGTAGTAGAGGCAAGCACATAGGCAGAGGTGGGTGACTCTCCCCCCCCCTCAGCCAATCTACTGCCTGAGGCAAGCACCTCAGTTGGCCTTATGAATGGGCCGTTCCTGCTTGGAGTGCACCCCAAATAGAAGAGTGCTGGGACTGGCAGTTCTGATAGTATTGGTGGTTTGAATTCTTCTTCTGGAGAGCGGGGGAAAGGGGCTGAATCCAGCTATTTCATTTCCCTCTTCCGTCCCAGGAGGAGCTCAGTGCTGTGACTGCCTGAACGGCCAGCATCAGCTGCCTAGTCTGGCAGGGCGAATGAGGAGCTACTTACACACAAAGCCTGCTGCTGTCTGAAAGCATCTCTAGATCATGCCGTGGTATTTGCAGAAGGACGCCAAGAAACCCAGGCAGGCTCAGAGACACTGAATGCACAGAAACAGGCCAAATGATACAGTTAGATCTAATAAAATGGATGTGATTTACATCTTCTACATTATTACAAATGAGATAAAGTATGAGGTAGTTAGCATGATATGTATAATTTCTCCGGAAAATATGAAGTATTCCTTGTAAATCATGCAGACAAAATCTCTTGTTATTTGCTGATTGCTTTAGGGACAAAAAAAAAAATCTTATTCATCTTTTAAAGTTTTAAATATCTTACTGCTAATGAATAATATCATCAGGTCGATGTGGGTACAATGTCAAACGGGCTGTGTGGTTTCCCTCTTAGAATGAAAAGCATTTCCCCCCCTAGGAAAAATAGAATGACCTTCCTAGTAAGGAATTGTTTGTGAACTTTTGCCAATATGTTTAATTTATGAAGAACTATATGCTGATGTTAAGTTTCCAAATGTCAAAGGATCAGCCGATCCTCAATGACCTCTTGTCCCCATTAGGTCTGCCTAAACATTATTTGTATCAATGGATTTCAATAAGTATATTTCACTTCACCCAAATGAATACAAATGGCTATTCCTCTGTGACTTTGGCCAGTGGCGACCATCGCCTAAGGTTAAAGATAACACAGTCTGTTCGTGGTCCTCTTTTAATTCTGTGGTCTTGAGCCTTTGACCCAAAGGGGTGTTTGGAGTTCACGCGGGTGAGATTAGATGGACAAAACACTTGTATTAAAAGCCCAGACCATGACCTGGGCTTTTGGAAAAATGAATTGGCCACTTGCTACCATAGTGCCAGGATCAATCAGTGGTGCTGGGGGCCAAGTAACAGCAACAAAGTTGAACGTGTTTTAAAATGGATTTTTGAAGTGACATGATTGTCTTTCATTTCTTCATCAGATTTTTCCAGTTGTGGACTTTGGACCATGATCTTTTGCAACATAGTTTTTACGGATTTATGTATATACATTTACACACACACACGGATGCATGCCCTACATCAAGCAATTATTTTCATCTCATTAGCATCCTCAACAGTTCAGTCTCTCTCCTGAAATATGACAAGGTGTCCTTTTGCCAAGTATTTCTGCTTTCCCCTCCTCAAATCATTCCACTTTTTAAAAATCAACCTCCATGGGTTTTGATTTAGATGTTGTATAAAAGTAAAAAAAAAAGAAAAAGAAACTCAAGGTGATATAAGGCCTGGACTTTAGAGAGTGGTATTTGAGTACATTTCAAATGAATGTTTGTTCAACAGGGGGGGAAGAATCAGCCGGCCATTGTCGGGAGTCTAAGAGAATTAGGTGATGCAAGGACAGGAAGACTCAGAGGGGCTTACATTTAATGAGCACTCGCAGGTCCCAAATAAATTAGACAGATTTGTCCTGTTTTATGCGCAAGATCCTGTTTTTTTTTTCTATCGCATGCTCTTTGTGCTGGTAGTCAGGACGGATCTGGCTCTCTGAGTACTAAATAGGCAGCGCATTCAATGGGGGCTTTCGCCCAGGGTCTGCTTGCACACCAGTGCCAGACTCACAGGTTCTTTGTGCGCTGCCCTCTCTGCATGTGTCTGTTCTCCCCTGGCTAGTCAGGTTTTTTGTCTCCCCTACTTAATAAGCTTTGAGCCTGGTAGTCAAATGTGGTGGGAACGAGGACAGGACGAGGGTCCTTTAGTGAAGGTGTTTGTTGTTAAATAGAACAATTCAGCTGTCTCTTTAGAAAACCTGACAAAAGGAAATGCTCCCTGCTGAAAATTTTCTTAGCCTGTTGCACAAAAGATGAAGTTTGTTTAAGAAATTGCTGCTAAAGAAAGCGTCAACCCATTAAGGTAATTATATGGAACCTGTGCTGTATAACAGCTTAATTGATGTTAATGTTTGTCTAATTGGTGATTGGGAGAGTGCAAAGGACGAAAGGTCCTCATAGCACTTTCAGTCATGGCTCTGAAAGGAGCTCTTCTGGTTTTCACAGTTCCAACAATGCCTGCGCGTCTTTCTCAGATTACGGCTTGTTTGCAGCCCCTTCCAGCATTCTGCTCCACTACTTAAAGCAGAAAATAAGGGTGAAGAGCCATTGTCTAATGCAGCCTTTTTCAAAGAGTGTTTCTGACAGGGATTGTTCTAGGAATCAGGCAGGAGAAAGGGAGTGGAAGAGGTGAACGCCACTATCACCCACTTGTGTCACATCCCCAATGAGCGGCAAGAACAGCCTAATTGCTGCATCTGTGTGTGTGTGTGTGTGTTTTTTTACCCCTCTCCCCCTCCAAGCTTCCATTCTCCTCAACAAGATCCTTACACCAGAGCCACATGTTCTGGTGGAATCTATCAAACAAAACAAAACACACACACGCACCAACCTTTACTGACATTTTCCAAAATTGGCATAAAAAGAACGGCTAAGGAAGCATCGATAACCCATCCTGAAATCAGCGCATTTTTTTAATGCCCTATGAACTCACGCCATCTGAACACGTATATATATATATATATATATCGAGCCAGATATATAAGCTTACCTATATACAGTCATGGAACAGAGAGAGAGAGAGAGAGAGAGAGACATAAACAGTAGGCGTGAAACCACATATTAAAGGACATGTCTTTTTGAACCCTTCTCCCTAACACTTTTTCCTTCTTAGAAAAACCTCACAGTAATATTTGCCAAGACGACCAGGGGAGAGACCTCAAATGCATTTATATTTTGCCCACTCAGATGAAAAACGGGAACTGAGCTCACTCTGAGTACCGCCCCCTGCCTCAACACACACACAAGAGAGGCATAAAATATTTTTTTCCCCCATTCCCTCCTCTTCTAGCTTGCAGAATGGTTAGGTTTAAGGACGTACATTCCTATATTCGGAATGATATTTTCATGTTTGTTCCATCAGCTGTTCTAAACACACACACGCACACGCACACAAAGAGGGGATTTCAGCCCAGGGTCTTAATGAGGAAATGACGACTTTTATCAACCTTATTAAACATACACCCAGAAGATATCCATTTTAATAAGGGACCAATTACGATGTGTATCTTCAGTGAGAAGGAACATAGCTTTTACCTTGTTCTTTGGCTCGCCATGTCTCTAATTAATTGAATCTCGAAAATGCCGGACTTTCAGCTTAAGAAAAGCCCGAAGAAGGGAACTTAACAACACTGCCTATTCCTTTATGTCTAGAAAGGGCTAAAAAAAAACACCTGTAATGATAAAAGACTCAGGCTTTTGTCAGTTTCTAATATTACTTTTCTGCCTAATTGCCACCACAGCTACGTACATTAGGCCTTTTTTCAGCAGGGTTAAAACAGGGCCAGTGATGAATGGAAAACTGATTGTACTGCTGTCAAACTTGAATGTGAGGCTTATTCTAGAGATAGAAGTATGAGGAAAAGGACAGAGAATTGCACTTCATTAAAGCTCTACCAAGCTGATTGGAGTGGAGGAGGTAATTGAGATTTAAAGTGGCATTGCCATCACACTGTCCCTTTTTCAACTTAACAACTGTCATTCAAGCCACACAGGGCAACAATTGGCCAGATTTCTCAGCTCTTCGGAGTAATAAAACAGACACTCACCTTCTGGCTATTCGCTTTACTTACTTTGTTCTAATTTCCAATTCATGTGTCATTAGGGAACGAAGATTGACAAGAAATAGCTTTGACCTCACAGATTTGACCTTCAACCCCGGAGACCCAATTCTAGACGGAACATAGGTTGGAGTAGGCAAAGAACACCTTTCCTTTGCACCAGGCTGAATGGCAGTTTTTTTCTCCCCCTTCCCTGATTCGTACCACCCCCAGCTTGCCACTACATTTAGACTATGAGACATGTCAACTGCCTGTCACAATTTACAATGGAAACAGCAAACCAGAATTTCCCCCAAATCCAAGGGGAACTTCCTGAACAAAGAGTAAATTTTTACTGCACAGATTTTTGAGACCTCCAATTTGTACCGGCATAATGAATGCAGCCCACAGACAAATAGGTGGTTGTTAATTATCCCAGCAATTTCTTTTTTTAACGTGCTAACAACACAGCGTGCTAAACCCGCGTATCTTACACTGTTACCTGATGATCTCATCACATCTGAAACGATGGTCGTCTGGGAGGAAGGCATTGTTGCCGCAAGTGTGTGTGTTTGTGTGTGTGTGTGACAATAATGTTCGGTGGAAGTAATTCTGTATATTTATCATGATTTAATCGTAAGCAAAGTTGACACAATAGAAACATAGATTCAGCTGCACCCTTTCAGAGGGGACCAAAGTCATCTTACCTATATAGGGGAAAAAAGCCTTAAAGAGTAACTTGATCATTTTATTTTCCCTGGGCAATTATCCTAAGGCTTGTATATACTAATTTAGTTTCATATTACTCATCGGAGCAATTTGTGGATGAATACTAACCAAAGGGCAAGACCTATGACCTTAATAAGAACCCTCAACGAATTTTCGAGGAAATGTGTGCCTTTACCAAAGCTGCCTTTCAGAACGCGGCAGCTCAGAGCAGAAATCTGATGCCAGCCATACCCATTGTGTGGTGGTGCCGCTGTTTCTGTCCCTTCATATTCTGGGAATAAATATTTGCGAGATTTCAGCGTTCTGCCACCGACAAACACAGTCCTTGAATGCGAACATTGCATTTGTTATCAGATCTTCAAGAACTTGATCCCGTCTTTCTTCCTTGATTCCCTGTAAGATGAAACAGTTTGAAAACACACACACACACATACAGGTTACTTAGTGCATCAACATTAGCTTAATGAGATGTGCAATCATTTTACTCCCCCCCTCCCCCAACCTTATGATATTCATTCTTCTACATCAAAAGAGAACTCGGGCAGTCTACTACATCGACTTCACTCTAATGGGATACACAGTCATTTAGTTTTCTTCTGCAATATTCATTTGCCTATTATAAAGAATATTTGCATAACTCATTGTGTTGCCCTCTTGTTTTCTGAATTCCCCATTCATGTTGCCGAAGAAAGCGCATAAAATGTCCTCTATTTTCTAACAGAAGGAGGTATAAACTTTTGTGAAGTCTCACAGTTGTCACCACGTCATTTATAAGTACTGTGACAATCCTCTCTACCTTTTCCAAATTTCAAAGCACGGGCTTCTATTCAAAAAGGGGGCGATTAGCATATAAATACAACAGCATCGTTACGGGAACAGTGCACAAATCCAGCGTATGACATGGTAATAGTTTACTAATAATTATAAAATCCCATGAATTCTATTGAGCACACAGTACCATTCTCTATTAAAACTGTGTCACAATTGTGTGAAAAACAGGGCTTTGTGTTAATGAAAATACAGTATTTTACCATCACTCTACACTGTTTGTATACTTACTTATTACGCAGCTTCAATATTTTTTTACGCCAGCCAGAACCAAATCTTTAGGTTTTTTTTAATATATATATGCAGCGTCCTCTTTCCCTGGGGTAAACTTTAATGCCCCGAAAGGCCAAGAAAGGTCAGCGACTTTGGGACTGTATCTCAACAGTGCATCAAAAGAAATAGACCTCGAACCACTGGTCGTGCTGTAGAGATTCCTTTTATCCTGCACCTGTGATAATTACCCTGTGTTAGTGAAGCTAACAGGAGTCAGGTTTTAGGTCAAGGGTCAAAGCACTGTCAAGAGGAAGTTATTCTTCAGTCCACTTAATCTGTTATCATTTTCATCTAATGTGACATCCATCTGTCAATCAGGGAATTTAGGTAATTGTCGCATTCTAAGTGCTGCACTTTATGCTTCAAACAGCTCCGATCTTCCTACTTTTTGCTCATAATTACATTTTTCCAGCTTTCCATCTCCAAAATAAACATGGAATCTCTCCACTCAGTTGTTCCGAAATGTCAAAGGAGAGCAAGGAAGATATGCTAAAAGTAGCTTCGTTTACAAGGCTGATCCGCAAAGTTAGATACTAGTTTTAATTTCTTTTTATTTTGACTTTCTCGCTTTGGGAAGGAAAAGAAAGCTCTGGGAAGATGTGCAAGTATCAAAGTTTCAAGCCCCCACCCCACAAATAATCCCTCCCAATGCTACACCAGTAGATAAAAATGATGGTTTGCACTTCAGGTATTTTATACGTGGGCCACATAACATGCTAAACTTTAATAATATGTCTTGCATATATGCAATCCATGTGAGGGCTGCACACACTTTGGGGACTATATATCTGTACTCCCATAGCTGCAAGCAGATATTGGTTCTCCCTGATCACATGCACAAACAGTGAATGCAATCAAAAGCATCCCCCTTCATGTTATCCATGGTGGTTTCATGCACCATTTTCGTTACATGGACAATTACCCGTTAGAAGCTATAAAGGCTGTGTGAAATGGATGACCCAATCCTATGGGCCAGCTGTGCTAACCAAAGTAGTTAGTCTGCTGGTGTGCTAATGCAAACAAGCCATAAGAACACAAGAACCTAAGAAAAGCCCTGGTGGATCAGGCCACAGGCCCATCTAGTCCAGCTTCCTGTATCTCACAGCGGCCCACCAAATGCCACAGGGAGCACACCAGATAACAAGAGACCTGCAAGGCTTCCTGGGAATTATAGTTAAGAACATAAGAACAGCCCCACTGGATCAGGCCACAGGCCCATCTAGTCCAGCTTCCTGTATCTCACAGCGGCCCACCAAATGCCCCAGGGAGCACACCAGATAACAAGAGACCTGCAAGGCTTCCTGGGAATTGTAGTTAAGAACATAAGAACAGCCCCACTGGATCAGGCCACAGGCCCATCTAGTCCAGCTTCCTGTATCTCACAGCGGCCCACCAAATGCCCCAGGGAGCACACCAGATAACAAGAGACCTGCAAGGCTTCCTGGGAATTGTAGTTAAGAACATAAGAACAGCCCCACTGGCTCAGGCCAAAGGCCCATCTAGTCCAGCTTCCTGTATCTCACAGCGGCCCACCAAATGCCCCAGGGAGCACACCAGATAACAAGAGACCTGCAAGGCTTCCTGGGAATTGTAGTTAAGAACATAAGAACAGCCCCACTGGATCAGGCCACAGGCCCATCTAGTCCAGCTTCCTGTATCTCACAGCGGCCCACCAAATGCCCCAGGGAGCACACCAGATAACAAGAGACCTGCAAGGCCTCCTGGGAATTGTAGTTAAGAACATAAGAACAGCCCCACTGGATCAGGCCATAGGCCCATCTAGTCCAGCTTCCTGTATCTCACAGCGGCCCACCAAATGCCCCAGGGAGCACACCAGATAACAAGAGACCTGCAAGGCTTCCTGGGAATTGTAGTTAAGAACATAAGAACAGCCCCACTGGATCAGGCCAGAAGCCCACCTAGTCCAGCTTCCTGTATCTCACAGTGGCCCACCAGGTGTCTCAGGGAGCACGCAAGACAACAAAAGACCTGCATCCTGCATCTCCAGGCCCACTGGCAAGAAGGTCAAAGCCTTCCTGTGTGTGTTGGCACAGCAAAGGTCACCTGCCAAAGCAGGTAAATCCTGCATTGTGCAGGAGAGGGGGAGGGCAGGAGAGGGCGACGACAAGGGGTGGGGGTGGGTGGATCGGCCCAGGAAAGGGCAGAATCAGCTGAACCAGCATACTCCATACCCTATCCCTCTTACTGGGACTAGATAGCCAACATGGATCAACTCAGACTTGCTCCCCTATATAGCTGCCAGACATCCAAGTTGACGCTTTGTACAGACTGGGTATCCAGGGCAGTGGGACAAATGTCCCCTTACCCCGAGGAGACTTTCCACTTGCTAAACTCCCCAATGGGATGCAGCATAGCTTTTGCCAGTGCCACTGCATCAGTGGAGGGAAGTTCAGGTAGGTTTGGCTGGGATGTAGGACAAAGGTGAAAGTTTTGCTGTTGGGGTTTCAACTGAACGAAGACTTGCATTTCAGATTAACAGGTTAAGTGCAAATAAGTCAGTGACTTTGGATGTGCAAGCATGGGAAGAAGACAAAATCAAACAAAACCTCTATTTCTATTTGTGCTTTCTATTTGTGAACATCTTTTTAGCATCCAGAATGAGGTGTGTGGGCATTGTGGATTCATGGTTTCTTGAACCCCAATACAGTAAGTACCCCCTTACCCATGGGGTTCTGTTCCAGAACCCCCCATGGATAGCCAAAACTGCAAATATGGGCAATTGCCTATCCTTGTGGCCTGGACACTCCAGCCCCTTCACACTCCAGCCCCCTGAATCCTCCAGGACACCAGTAACTGCAGTTTTACATGGGATACAGGCGGCCCCCCCTCCATACACTCCACCCATTGGAGGTGAGAGAAGCCTGGCTCCCCTCCTCTCCAGAGGTGCTTCTGAGCCCCACAGAGGCCATGGACGTCTACCTGTGGCCTTGGCAGGCTTTAGAATGGCCAAAAAACATCACTACCGGTTTTTGGTAAAAAACCAGAAGTGACTTTTTTTGGCCAAAATCAGCCATTCTGAGGCCTGCTGAGGCCGCGGACAAATGACGGCGAATGACCGCGGCCTCTGTGGGACTCAGAAGCCCCTCCAGAGGCAAGCAAAGTCATGTTCTTCTCACCTCTGGAGTGTAGAGGGTGCAAAGGGGGGCCTCCTGTATCCATGGAGACCTAAAACCATGGATATGGGATCCACAGATATGGGAATTTCATTTCATTGTGGGCTATAAGATGACATTACATGTTCAACATTACTTGCTGTGTAAACTTCTGCTGAGATATGGAGCTTCCCTCTTGAGTGTGTTTAAAGACAAGCAAATGATATGATCTGGCTTGACTTGTGAGGTCTAATTTAATGAGCAATTGACACATTTTTTCCCCACCATCTTTTGGCATTTGACAAGTGTGAGTAGGTGACCACTTTCTATTGCCACGCTTTTGTGTGAACTCTAAAGTCACAATTCACACATCTTGCATAGGGCGGGTGCACTAACCTTTACTCCCAACATTACCCGGAAGTGCAAAAACAGCAAATGTGAGCTTGTTTGCACTTCCTGTTTCCTCTGCTTGTCAATTAACAGATGACGTTATTTGGGGTGTTGTGCTTGTGGTAGTATGGCCTACAAATGTCAGCATTTGTTAAGGATTCGCTTATCAATGCACTTCTGCTATCCAAAACAACCTCAGGTATAGGTGTGGCTTGTCACAGCCCAATCCTATTGTAGACTGGGCTGCCATATCAATTGGGCTGCCACCATGCTCCGTAGGTGCTCCATTTTATGAGCATTGCCAATGGAGCCTCCGGCCAATGGACAAACTCCAGAAGTTAGTGGCAGACATGAGGACCTGGCGTGCTGTGGTTCATGGGGTCACGAAGAGTCAGACACAACTTAATGACTGAACAACAACAACAATGGAACCTACTGCACCTCTTGGAGAAGGTAAGGCAGTGGTAGGGTGGGGTGAGCAGAGAGAGGGCAGTGAGGGGGTACACTGGCTGGGGAGAGGGGAACATTGCAGGGAGCTGGGGGAAGAAGTGGATCCAGTGGCGATGATGTGTGCTGGATCCTATCCCCTCTTTTGCAAATCTCCCCACACCTTTCTCTCCTCAGGCTTGTGCCAGGTGCAGAGCAAGCATACCCCCTCAGTATTGGTAGCAACAGAAGTACCCATTGCACCATCAGGGAATGGGTAGAAGGCTACCTGGTGCCAGCACTGGGTTCTCCAGGAGGTCACATTGTGCTATTTGTGTATGTGTGTGGATTGTTGTTGGCAACCTTCAGTCCCGAAAAACTATGGTATCGTGCTCTGAACGGTGGTTCTGGAACAGCGTCTAGTGTGGCTGAAAAGGCCGATTCGGGAGTGACAATCCCTTCCACACCAGGAGCAAGTGCAGTCTGTCCCTGGTCTGTCTCCCTGGCTGTGGGCCTTCCTTCTTTGCCTCAGTCTGTTGGCCAAGTGTCTCTTCAAACTGGGAAAGGCCATGCTGCACAGCCTGCCTCCAAGCGGGCCGCTCAGAGGCCAGGGTTTCCCACTTGTTGAGGTCCATCCCTAAGGCCTTCAGATCCCTCTTGCAGATGTCCTTGTATCGCAGCTGTGGTCTACCTGTAGGGCGCTTTCCTTGCACGAGTTCTCCATAGAGGAGATCCTTTGGGATCCGGCCATCATCCATTCTCACGACATGACCGAGCCAACGAAGGCATGTGGATTGTATTTTTTCGTAAAAACAATGGCAACTTAATGCCCATCCGCACAATGGCAACTATTTTTGGAGGGACAGTGGGTCGTGGCTGCAGTGATTCACTTTCTAGTTTAGAAATTCAGCCATGCTGTTTTCCCAACAATAGGAGTTTCTACTTGCACTAAGGATGCAGTCCGATGCTCATTTCCCTGGCAGTGTGCCCCATGGAACTCAATGGGATTTACACCCAAGTAAACATGCTGAGGATTGCACTGTATACCTGCTACTAGCACAGATCCTGTTGCGGTGCTTTGTGTGCTATTTAAGACCAAGTAGGTTTGAGTTTTGCAATACTAACCCTCCCCTGGACCTCATGGCGTCACTTCCAGGTTCTCCCCAGAAGCGGATATCAGTCGAAACTCCCCTGTGTCCCTGTTGCATCTTTTGGAAAGCCTCACCGCCTTCTAACTCTCTCAGCATCTGAAATATTGCCAAACATAGAATCAAAGATAGACCCTTCCAGGCGTGAAGTCCTTATGGTTAAATTGTAGGGGGGGAAAACTCTTATGCTATTGTGTGGGTGAGGATATGTTTCCCAAGTACAGGACGTGAGACCCTCTTATTGGTGCTACAGATTTAATGAAGTTGTGCCTGTTTCAAGAGCCATCCTATGGTGTGTTTTCAAAGAAAAACTCTGGACCGTTTTGGGGTGTGTGTGTGTGTTCCACTGACACCAAGGATTACCTGTAACCTGAGCTGAGTTCAGTAAATTTCCCAAGAAGGAGAAAGGCCAGCCACCAGGAGCAAAGAGAAGGTGTCAGTTTCCGTGACAAAGTTCTGCATAGTTGGAAAAAAGACAACTTGGAACATTTTCAAAACATAGGCAGATAAATGACTCCTATGAAAAGGAAGTGTGTAACTTGCTGTGACCTGTATACAATGCTTTCTCTCTTTCCTTTTCAAGGTAGAAGCCCTTCCCCCCCCTCGACTAAAACAACGTCTTATGCCTACCATTAAGGACATTATTAAAAGCAGGTAAGCATTTTGTCTTCATTTCAAAACAGCACGCCATAACAATCACAACATTTCTCTGGTGATAGGCTCCGTCCTTGTAATGCAATCAGCGTCGCATTTGAAGGCAGCAAGTAGAGGTGAAAGAAAGTTTGAAGACATAAAAGAACCATATTCATTTAATGCATTTAATTTGTTCATTTGCAAAGTTGCCTACTGCAAAGCCTTCGTCTCTCAGTATAAAAGACCAGGCAGAAACAGCGCTTGGACTCTAACAAGTAAATTAGATTAATTTGGAGTGAATGTTATTAAGTACTTTTCAAACAGGTTGAAAAAATAAATGAATTAACCCTCATAGCCAGGTAACTTCTGGTGTCTTCTTGGCTCTATACTTGAAACTTTTAAGGTTACAATCCTATCCACACTTACTTAGGAGTACCCCATTGACTAGAGAAGGATGCAGGTCTCTTGTTGTCTTGAGTGCACCCTGGGGCATTTGCTGGGCCGCTGTGAGATACAGGAAGCTGGACTAGATGGGCCTATGGCCTGATCCAGTGGGGCTGTTCTTATGTTCTTAACTACAATTCCCAGGAGGCCTTGCAGGTCCCTTGTTATCTGGTGTGCTCCCTGGGGCATTTGGTGGGCCGCTGTGAGATACAGGAAGTTGGACTAGATGGGCCTATGGCCTGATCCAGTGGGGCTGTTCTTATGTTCTTAACTACAATTCCCAGGAGGCCTTGCAGGTCTCTTGTTATCTGGTGTGCTCCCTGGGGCATTTGGTGGGCCGCTGTGAGATACAGGAAGCTGGACTAGATGGGCCTGTGGCCTGATCCAGTGGGGCTGCTCTTATGTTCTTAACTACAATTCCCAGGAAGCCTTGCAGGTCTCTTGTTATCTGGTGTGCTCCCTGGGGCATTTGGTGGGCCGCTGTGAGATACAGGAAGCTGGACTAGATGGACCTTTGGCCTGATCCAGCAGGGCTCTTCTTATGTTCTTATGTACTTCTGTGTAGACAGGTATAGGACTGGGTTGCAAGGGCCCTATCCTAACAAACCTCAGCTCCAGTGCTGCGTGTCACAAAGGTGCTGTAAAGGACATTCACGACACCCTGCAAAGAATTGGCGCTGGCCCAACGGATGCCTTCTGGACCACAGTAGGAGCTCCTGGTGGTAGTGAGGGCCTTGGGGGTGGGGGGGAGGCATTCCAGGGCAGGGGGAAGGTGGAGGGAGAGCAGGGCAGGAGGAGGAACTGGAACAGGAGGGGAGTGGGACTGGCGGAGCCCTGCTGGATCCTATTCTCCATGTCAGGCCGAAAAGCCTTACATAGAGCTCCTCCAATCTGCTCCAGCAAAATAGCCAGTGCAGAATGGAGGAGACCGATTGCAGCTCCTGTGCCCTTGCCAAGAGAAAGCGGACAAAAGTCTCCTTCTCCTGAGGAAGCCTCCGGCAGCCCAGCAGCACATCCGGCAAAACCACCAGGGATAGGATTGGGCTGTAGGTTGGTTGCACTATTTCATGCTCAGACAAACTCAGGAGCCCTTCTTCTCCAAGGTGTGCTTTGTAATTTCTGGCAAGAACGCTCCGTGTATGCCTAATAGCTCAATTTGTACAATTCTTCCATCTTGAAAAAGGGGAATAGACCTAAGCATGATCTCAGATGCTTTTACAGCAAAAGGTGTACATAGGCGTACCCCGGTATCTGTGGGAATCACATTCCGTCATGGATACCAGAAACTGCGGATAAATGTGAACTCGACAAAAAGTGGTTCACAAATCCCTCTCTTTGCACAAATGACTTCTCAACCTCCGATTGCAGCCTTGCTGATGCTGTCTCCTGTGTCTCTATGTTCTCTATAAACGTGACACTCAGCTCTGTGAACTCCATGATAACTGTTGTGTTCTTTTCAGCTCTCCAACCTGCTTCCCTTTAGCACTTCCCGATTCCTGTTAGCATTTATAGAGAGCTCAGACAGCACAGAGACACCGGAGACAATGACAGGAGGGCTTCAGTCAGAGACTGGCAAGTCATCTGTGTGATGGGGGAATTTTTGAATCTGTGCATAAGTGGATCCATGGATATGGGGGAACACCTGTGTATGACTTAAAACTAGGAGCTGGCGCAACCCCATGGCCTACCTTCAAGTTTTGTTAGGGCCATGCTCACATTAGCTCTACACATCAGACCAAAGAAGAAAGGAGAGTGTTACCCTTCTACACCTCTTTCCCAGATCTCCCAGGCTGCTCTTCTCTGAGAGCCAGATTCTTTACTGTTCAGTTTTCCTCCCAATGGCTAAATGGTTTCTTCCATTAAAGTTTCTCCTCCTTCATGAAAAAGGTTTGGACCTCACAAGAGGAATGCTTGCATTGCCATTGCCTAAGCCTAAACATTGCCTAAACTTTTTTTCACCTGAGACATCGCAGACCACTTCTCAAGGTCTTGCAGAACACCTATGGTATGTGGACCATGGGTTGGGAACCACTGCATTCTAGTGTTAAATCTATGCCAGTGGTTCTCAAACGTTTTAGTCCAGGACCCGTTTTTTCGAATGACAATCTGTCAGGACCAACCAGAAGTGATGTCATTAACCTGGAAGTAATGTCATGGCCAGAAGTGACATCATCAAGCAGGAATAATTTTTTTAACAATCCTAGGCTGCAATCCTATCCACACTTACCCAGGAGTAAGCCCCACTAACTATCATTGTTAAAAGTATGTACTTCATAGCTGTTAAAAGTACAAATCTCCCCAAATGCAGTCACATATTTGTTGGCATCAAGTCTAATATACCAAAAACAAAATATTGAAATGAATGGGAATCCACCTGAAACTGACTCGCGATCCACCTAGTGGATCCTGACCCACAGTTAGAGAAACAGTGGTCTATGCCACCTGTATGACCAATTCGTAGTAATATTTGAAGTCATGCAATAAGATATCCGGATGTAATAAAAAAAAATGGAAATTCTGCTTATGGCAAAGCAATCATAATACCTTCACTTTACTGAGCTCCAAAAGTCATATATTGTGCCCTTCTTAGGGCCTTGTGACTCTGCCTCCTGTATGAAGTTTCAAAAAAGTTGTCGGATGGAACTTTTAGCAAACAGTTGCAGAAAAGGCTGTCAAGGTAATGAAACCGCATTTTTTCCCCACCAGCTTAGCAGAGAACCGTAAAATTATGCAAAATTGCACACACCATTATCTGCAAGGGTATATTTTTCATTAGCCCTGAAACCAGCACATAAGCTCTAGTTGGCGAAATGTAGTGTGATATTCTTTATCGTTTTTTTTTTTGTTTTTTTTTAGATCAGAACTGAAATGAACACTTTTCGGAGAATCTGGTCGGCAGTAAGTATAGTTTTCCAGTACCATTAGATGCTGTTTTAAATATCCCAGTCTCCAAGTGAATGTAGCACTTATAAAGAGTGCCGTAGATTGACAGTCTTTGAGCAGGTAGTCTTCTGTTTACCTTCACTCTAGGAACAGCAGGCTACTCATGATCCCTGGGTGAACGGAAAGAATGGTGGAAGCGCCAGTCACAAAGCTACCAGTGATGTGCAGCACTTTGGTCTAACGCACCTCTGCGTGTCACCACCACACAGCCATTAGAATTGATCCTTGTTTCTTCCCAATGGTGCACACACATTCAAGTGTCTAGACCAGGGGTGCTCAATAGGTGGATCGCGATCTACCGGTAGATCGTGAGGCAAAATGAGTAGATCACAGAGTGCCGACCCCCCCTTCAGGTGTCTTGGAGGAAACGCCAGGAGTAAGGCCCATTGTACTCAATGGGGCTTACTCCCAGGTAAGTGTGGCTAGGATTGCAGCCTCACAGCCTAATCCTAGGCATGTCTAGTCAGGAGTAAGTCCTGTTATACTCAGTGGGGCTCAAGGTACACCAACATACATTGTACACATAAATGTTATATGCTATGATGGCGCGAACATTGTAAAAAAAAACTCTGGTAGATCTCCGGGCCTTGCTGGGTTTCAAAGTAGCTCTCGAGCCAAAAAAGTGTGAGCACCCCTGGTCTAGACCAATGACGCAGCTGATGCAATCTCTGTCTGGAAACACCTCCAAGGGTCCTATAGTGCCCTAAAGGTTCTGTGCTATGTCAGGCACCAACACTAGGAATACGCTTAATGATGATTAAATGGCAAATTTTCTATCTGAAGCTGTAATCTTTCAGACTATACTTATAGCTCAGACAGCACACCATTAAACACTTTGAAATGGACAGTACTGGCCATCTAAACTCTAAAACTGAAGCACTTTCCTTGTGAGAAGTGCAACAACCAAACCCCAGCCCTGGGGCCAGATGTGGCCCACAGCAAGCCTCTATCCGGTCCACGGCCAGCATCTAATCCCCTGAGAGTTTCTGGCCCAGTTGACCAAACACAACTGGAGTTATGCTTGTGGGGTGGGGAAATGGGGTCCATTTAAGTGTGTGCTTTGGGCTGTGTTTATATTTGGAGAAATCCTGGACGCTTGAGCCCATTCATTTATTCAATCATCTAAGTTCCATCTTGAATGTATTTATTTAAATTGTATTTTTAATTTTTGTTTCTCCAGCCCTTGACACTGTGCCAGATATTTGATGCGGCCCTTCAGCCAAAAACTTTAGAGACCCCTGGGTTCGACCAATGGTTCCCAAACTTACAAGGGTCACAGTGCCCCCACAGCTCTTCTTCCCAGGTCAGCTGGATACCACCAAATTGAATCTTATGAGATCCTAGATGGTGGTGCCCAAATCTCACAAGATCTCACAAGGTCCAAGATGAATTCACCCAAATCTCACAAGATCCAAGATGGTGGTGTCCAGGAGAGCAGGTAGATGGGGACATCTTGCAGCATCCCTATGAGTGATCTTTCCCCCAGATCTATCCTCCCTCTCTCTCTCTCTCTCTCTCTCATGCACACAGACACACACACAGACACACAGACAAACACACACAATGGTAGAACTAGGGGTCATCCAATGAAACTGGATGATGGGATATTTAGAATGGACAAATGGAAGCACTTCTTCACACAGAACATAACTGTGGAAGACACAACCACAAGATTTTGTGATGGCTTCTAGCTTAGGTGACTTCATGGAAGACATGCCTATTACTAGCCTGTTAAGAGTTACTAGTCATGATGGCTATATGCTCCATCCACAGGATCAGAGCCTATCTATCTCTAAATAACTGTTGAAGGGAAGCAATGGTGAGACAGGAGTAAACCTTCATTTCTTGCTTATTGGTTACCCAAGAGCAACTGGTGAACCACTGTGGGAAACAGGATGCTGGCTGTTAGTATGGTCTTATGTCCTTACATATGTTACACATTGCCGTACATACCTCTCCTGTCACCTTATTGTCTATTCAGGTGGGGAAAAGCTTCTCAGAATGACCAGAATGCATTTCCGGTTGCATCCAAGAAGTCAGGTGGGGCCCAGTCACTATGGGTTCAGAACCTACAGTGAGTCAAATCTGTGAGTTCTGAAACAGTGGATAAAAAGGGCCCACCTATGCTCAAAAAGGGCTAAAGGCCACTTAATCTAATCATACTGTTTGCGTCCACCACCTGCAAGCATGGCATTTAAAAGTAAAATAGAACCAAGGTCAGAGAACCTTACAGCAGAATGACTCTTGGGCTCAATTACCTAAATTATTTTTAAAGCAAGAAGAAGGGAGAGAAAGGGAAATAGAGCTACAAGGGCCCAAGAGTGGGTCCCTTTAAGCATCTGAAGATCAATGTCTTTTGGTGTTATTATTCTAGTCCAGGGGTGTCCAAACTTTTTGGCAAGAGGGCCACATCATCTCTCTGACACTGCGTTGGAGGCAGGGGAAAAAATAATTAATTCACATTTCAAATT
The DNA here is from genome assembly GCF_035046505.1 of Tiliqua scincoides. Classification (NCBI taxonomy): domain Eukaryota; kingdom Metazoa; phylum Chordata; class Lepidosauria; order Squamata; family Scincidae; genus Tiliqua; species Tiliqua scincoides. Next base: position 5,725,634 of record NC_089821.1, on the reverse strand, counting down.
TGAATAAATTTACATAAATGAATACATTATATGAATTAATGAAGGTCTCGCAACAGCTCAAGGCCTATAAAAGACTTTGCACAAAGCAAGGCCGGCCTTTCCTTTGCTGCCACTGCTGCCTCACAGATATGAAACATCAAGCAGCGGAAGGAGTCCTTGGTCCGCAGCTCACACAAGAGGTCAAACATTCGGCCCTCGCTCTGAGAGTGGTCGCGTTGGGACAGCAAGTCTCTGGAGGGCCAGAGGCTCATTGGAGAGGGGGGATCCCTGCTGACCAGATTGGAAGTCCGTGAATGGCCCCCAAACTGAGGTTTGGGCACCCCTGCTCTAGTCAGAAATGAATGAGCAAGAGCAATGATGGTCATCTTGTTTTAAATCAAAACTGTTATTGATGCAATTACGTTCACACATATAAACCAAAACTGCTTCAAGAACCAGAAAGAAGGATTGCAGTCATGGCTGGAGAGTCAGGGCTCTCCAGAGAAAAACCCATGTGGTTCTCCAGTGTTTGGAGAATGATCTGCTTCTTCCCCAGGGAGGGAAAAATACGGTTTATTTATTTCACTGATCTGCTGTTGTGCAGGCAGAAGCTCATCTGCCAATGATATAAGGGACAGAGGAATTTTTGAACGATCATATCATGGGCCTCTTGGCCACCTCTTCACCACCTTCCATTTGGAAATGTTTCTTTACATCTGGCTCCCAGATTACATCAGATGCCAGGTCTGATCCAGCTTTGCAAAGCCCCATCAAACCTGATGGGATGCACCTTTCACATTAAACAAGACCCTGTTGTCCTCACTAAGCTATAACTGGAAGTGTAATTTTTCGGTGATAACTAGATGTGGAAGAAAATGGTTTTATTTTTTTTTGTGTGTGAATTTCGGTGTTTTCCAAAGTTTGAAGTGCAGAAAGCAGTGCTATGTGCATTTATTCAAAATTCACATTAGAATTATAAATTATAATCACTTCAAAAGTGTACTAGATAGGTGATAGAGGTGGTATAGTGTCAGCAAATGCAGCCACAGTCATTACCCATGTACCCCCATAAAATAAGTCAAATAAAAAGTTATATTTTTTTCCACATATTTTATGTGTGTGAATGTTACAAAGTTGAGAAGTGCAGAAAGCAGTGTTCTGTGTTTTTATTTTGTTATCACAGTTTTCTCCCAACTCTTGTGATAATGAAATTAAAAAAAAATAATAATATGACTTTCTGCACCTTTCATTTTTGTAAAAGTACCCTAAAATCTGAGAAAAAGTAAAGCCGTTTTCTAACACCTGTACATGTTGCTCACTTTAGGCTGGTTGGGCTGGACTGGAAGTGGGGTGGGGGGTGCATGAGTAATGACTGGGGCTGCATCTGCTGACACTATACCACCTATATCGCCTACTTAACACATTTTTAAAGCAATTATAACGTATAATTATCATTTATAAAAATGTGCCCTTGGGATAAAACCTCCTAACACTGCTTTATGCACTTCTCATTTTTGCAAAAAAAAAAAAAAAAAAGAAAGAAATCTGCAAAAAACAAAGCTGAAAAATCACACCTCTAGCTCTACGCTCTATCTGTGTGATGCCATTCCAGCATTACCGGTTTAGAGCCCAATCCTGAGCTCTGTGCCCACAGCACTCAGTGCTGGTGCCAGCTCAGTGTCAGTCCACACTGAGCCCAGCACCAGCTGGAAGCCCACCACCCCCAGGCAGCCAAGAGGTTAGTCGGGCTGGCATTCTGGGGTGGGGGGAGGGCAGGGATAAGGCAGGGAGAGGGAGAGGGCGAGGTGGGAGGAGGGCTGGAGGAGATAGCACCCACAAAGCTCTGTTCTATCGGATCCTGAACCTCACATCAAGCCTCCAGGCCCAACACAGAGTCTGTCTATACAAAATAGTTGGTGTAGACTTGAGTAGCCCCATTGCGGGACCTGCACCCTTGCCTGGGGAAGGGGTCGAATGTCCCCTGCCCTCAAGGAGACACCAGTAGCTGCTCGGCACGCTTAGGATCTAGCTGTCGCCATTTTGGCGCCGCTGTTCCTCTGAGCGCTGGGCAGCTCAGAACCGGGCCGTTACTTTTTCTTGCAGCTCAGAACAGCCAGTGGTTTTCATAGATTCTGCTTTTGGGATTCTGTTTTCCGAAGGAAACTTGTGCTTCGTTCCTGGAGAGTTGAAGTTTGTTTGATCAGACCACTTGTCAAGTGTACACATTCCAGGCTCCACCGTCAGTTTATACAGACCATCAGCCTGGCGTACTGGCTGGCTCTAACCGTTGCCCAGCATGCACAGACAGTGTGGTGTGAAACTCAACGTCAACGTCCTCCCAACTTTAACTCTGTTTCAGGGAGAAGAGGGAAAGAAGGTGGCAATTCTAGTATAGATCTAATGCAGAGGTCGTTGTGTTCACTTTGGAGTTCCAGATTATTTGCTCTATATTTTATCCATATATTTAAATATAGAATACAGATCTACTAGCAATATTAATGTAACATAAGTGCTCAAAAAACTCACATATGTAAAGAAAAGTAAGAAGTCTCCAGGGTATAACAATAAGGAATATGAGTAAGTACCAGAGAAATCTCCATCACAAAAGTTGCACTTATATTCTCAGTTCCCCCCTTCTCCTTTCGCTGACTTCAAAATGGAATTTCTCCAAATGGTATTTCAACGGTGTAGCTAAGGTATCTAGAACCCGTGGCATAACATTTTTTAACACACACCCCTGGTTGTTAACACCCCCCTCCCAGGCCAGATGCCCAGAACATCTCAGGGAGCATCCAGGAGTTGGTCTGAGACATGGTGGGCTCCCGAAGCCTCAGAAGGCCTTGGGGGGGGGGTATAGAAGTGCCTTTTGGAGGTCTCCAGGCATTCTGAAGTGCAGCGAGACCCATGTGTGGCTTTCCTACACCTCAGAACTCCTCCTGGACTTTCCTGCAAGTTCTTTCATGTCTCAGGATCCTCTGATGGGCCACAGCTTGGCACCCCCTCAAGACATAGTTCCAGGGCAATGTACCCCTGCTCTCTTAGCTACACCACTGCTCATTACAAGTGAGACCTCCATATCAACTGATTTGACATCCACTGATTTGACTCACCTCTGATACCGGCGTCCACCTTTACATGCCTTGTAACAAGGAAAAAAGCACCAACATACAATTTCCTGCCTTTGTGCTATTAAACCACAGTGATTGCAAGCTTCTCGGGGTTAAAGATAGTTTTAAAGACCCACTTCAGTGCTTCTTGCTCCTCCCTTGTCACCCCCGAATGCAAGAAACCTGGAAGTGGGTCTTTAAAGCTATTTTTCCACTGATTAGGAATCCACTAATTTTTTTTTATCCACTGGGGGTTCCAGAATGGAATGGATAACGAGTGGATAACGAGGCACCGCCTGTATTACTATTACAATTTTTTATTAAACAAAATTACTACTACAGTTCTCGCTGACTCTGAAAACAGGAGCAAAATTAGTCTACCTTTTGATTACCTTTTCAAATAGTTATAGCTTTTCTGTTCTTTCCACAGTCTTGTCCATGACGGAGTCCTCCTGTAACCATGTGCTCTGTGTCTCTGAGGCTGAAGAGAGACCCTTATTTTTAAGAGAGTTGATGACGCAATTGTGTTGTTGCTGCTCACAGTGTACATAACCATTTCGTTAAACAAGAGTGTTTGTTACCAGACAAGGAGCAATTGGGCTGAGGTGCCTCTCCTGTGCTTGGCTCTAGGGAAACATAAGATGTTGCATTAAGAACGTAAGAAGAGCCCTGCTAGATCAGGTCAAGGGTCCATCTAACCCAGCTTCCTGTATCTCACAGCAGTCCACCTGCTTCCATCCCAACTCTGTGTCTCCTGTTTCTCCTTCCTCCTGCCATGTGGGACAGTGAATTCAGTCAGAGAGGGGAGATGGTTTTCCAGCAAAGGGGAAACCTTCAGTTATTATGATCTGGGATCCCAAAGAAAGCACATATGTTTCAAACTCTTTCTTGATGACACTGTGATAATGTGTCTGATTCATGACTCTGTTCTTTGTGTGGCTTAGTGATAGAAAATAAGAAACAAATGAGGCAAAGCACCCACTGGGAACTTGTTTATTTGAGAAAATAAAAGGATAATACAGGAGAGAGATCATCTCCCGTGAATAGTATGTTGTTTCACAATATTGTAACATAAGGCAGGCCTGCACAAATTGTGGCCCACCAAATCAAACCCAGTCACCAGCTGGAGGGGGCTTTATATTTAGGCTGCAATCCTAACCACACTTTCCTGAGAGTAAGCCCCACTGAACAAAATAGGACTTACTTCTGAGTAGACCTGGTTAGGCTTGTGCCCTTAGTTGGTTAAAAGAGGCCAAATAATGTACACCTGTTATCTTTGTTATTGTGTTGTTGTCATCCCCATTTTTGGAAATCAACTTTTGTGCAACTCATCAGACATTCCATAAGAACCACTTGGTCTCTTTCATCACTGTGTTTGAGAGGACTGTGAAAACCAAACCATCCCATTTTGCTGACATGACAGCTCAGCATCAGTTTTTTTCTGGTGTGATCTATAGTCATTCTTTGATTCTTTAGTTGTGGGGGTTTGGGGGGGGCAGGGAGGTTCTAAGCAGGCTTGGTGGTTGGTTGGCAACCTTCAGTCTGGAAAGACTGTGGTATAAGCCTACAGCACCCGGTATTCCCAGGCGGTCTCCCCTCCAAGTACTAACCAGGCCTGACTCTGCTTAGCTTCCGAGATCAGACAAGATAGGGAGATAGTGTTCAGTATAGGGAGATGGTTGGCAACCTTCAGTCTCGAAAGACTATGGTATAAGCCTACAGCACCCGGTATTCCCAGGCGGTCTCCCATCCAAGTACTAACCAGGCCTGACCCTGCTTAGCTTCCGAGATCAGACAAGATAGGGAGATAGTGTTCAGTATAGGGAGATGGTTGGCAACCTTCAATCTCAAAAGACTTTGGTATAAGCCTACAGCACCCGGTATTCCCAGGCGGTCTCCCATCCAAGTACTAACCAGGCCTGACCCTGCTTAGCTTCCGAGATCAGACAAGATAGGGAGATAGTGTTCAGTATAGGGAGATGGTTGGCAACCTTCAGTCTCGAAAGACTATGGTATAAGCCTACAGCACCCGGTATTCCCAGGCGGTCTCCCATCCAAGTACTAACCAGGCCTGACCCTGCTTAGCTTCCGAGATCAGACAAGATAGGGAGATAGTGTTCAGTATAGGGAGATGGTTGGCAACCTTCAGTCTCGAAAGACTATGGTATAAGCCTACAGCACCCGGTATTCCCAGGCGGTCTCCCATCCAAGTACTAACCAGGCCTGACCCTGCTTAGCTTCCAAGATCAGACAAGATAGGGAGATAGTGTTCAGTATAGGGAGATGGTTGGCAACCTTCAATCTCAAAAGACTTTGGTATAAGCCTACAGCACCCGGTATTCCCAGGCGGTCTCCCATCCAAGTACTAACCAGGCCTGACCCTGCTTAGCTTCCGAGATCAGACAAGATAGGGAGATAGTGTTCAGTATAGGGAGATGGTTGGCAACCTTCAATCTCAAAAGACTTTGGTATAAGCCTACAGCACCCGGTATTCCCAGGCGGTCTCCCATCCAAGTACTAACCAGGCCTGACTCTGCTTAGCTTCCGAGATCAGACAAGATCGGGCATGCGCAGGGTAACAGTTGAAAAGAGGGATTGTCATGGCTTGGGCCATGACAAAACACACTAAACAGTACAAAAGAAATTTAGGAAGGGGGTCCCCAACCAGGCAGCTTGCCCTGGGCCTAATGGCAGCTCTCCGTGGCCCTGTTTCAAACTGGCAAAGTTTCTATTTTGAATCTATTTAGTATAGTTTGAATTTCTTTGGAATACTGCCTGGAAAGCCTTCTTAAATGCAGCAAGGTGACATTAGAAAAAAAAAAACACCTTGTCAATAAATGCATAATAAATAGTGATGGCAAGAAAATTCCGGCAAAGTGTTAGAGCAAGCAGTCTGAATGTCAGCATTACTCAGCCAGGCAGATAAAAGACTGATGGTCACTGGACAAGGGATTAGTAGAAGGCAAAGTCAGGCAGGCATTGGGCAGGCAGGTATATAAGTAGCAATATAATACATTTCTTTCAGTTCATCTCTGAGAAAAGTTACCATAAGGACTATGTGTTCTTTGCCAAAATGTGCAGAAATGCACATGCTAAACATTTGGTTGGCAACCCAATCCTAACCAGTGCTGACGCACTGAGGCCAACACAGTCATGCTGTATCCTAGACGAGAACTGAGCAGGCTGGTGGACTCTTGTCTGATCTCGGAAGCTAAGCAGGGTCAGGCCTGGTTAGTACTTGGATGGGAGACCGCCTGGGAATACCGGGTGCTGTAGGCTTATACCATAGTCTTTCGAGACTGAAGGCTGCCAACCATCTCCCTATACTGAACACTATCTCCCGATCTTGTCTGATCTTGGAAGCTAAGCAGGGTCAGGCCTGGTTAGTACTTGGATGGGAGACCGCCTGGGAATACCGGGTGCTGTAGGCTTATACCATAGTCTTTCGAGACTGAAGGTTGCCAACCATCTCCCTATACTGAACACTATCTCCCTATCTTGTCTGATCTTGGAAGCTAAGCAGGGTCAGGCCTGGTTAGTACTTGGATGGGAGACCGCCTGGGAATACCGGGTGCTGTAGGCTTATACCATAGTCTTTCGAGACTGAAGGTTGCCAACCATCTCCCTATACTGAACACTATCTCCCTATCTTGTCTGATCTTGGAAGCTAAGCAGGGTCAGGCCTGGTTAGTACTTGGATGGGAGACCGCCTGGGAATACCGGGTGCTGTAGGCTTATACCATAGTCTCTCGAGACTGAAGGTTGCCGACCATGGCTGGTGGACTCCAGCCTGTCCCCTCACCCTGGGGAAAGTCACAATAATGAGTGAACTCAGTCCTGCCCCAACTCATTCGCTGGCGCAAGTCAGAGTGGAGCCATGTCAGTAGATCTGACCTGGGAAGGAGGGCAGGATACAGTGAGTGCCAGTGATCGATCCTGGCCTCGATCCACCCACCCTGCCTCTGCCTCTGTCACCCGGTTATGTCCCGTCACCCGGTTATGCCATCACCCTCCCCCAACCCCTTCACTGCCCAGTATGGAGCTTACCTGCCAATTTTACTCCCAGAATGGCTCCAAAGGGGAGAGGGAGGGGCCCCTTGCATACCACAGGGAAGCTCCCTGCAAAACTTAGTGTTTTGTATTCTCTGTAGCTACAGCACGACCTGCAGCCCCTATGAGAGAAAGCGAAACTCTCTCTCTCTCTCTCTCTCTCTCTCTCTCTCTCTCTCTCTCCCTCCAGCTATGAAGAGATCTCTAAAAGGATCCCACAGGCAATGCAAAGGTTCTGGCTTTCATCTGAGTACCTCTTCAGGCTGCTGCGCAAGTAACATCTCCTAACGCAGAGATTCATCTGACCAAACTTCTGTCAGCATGTCAAGCCAAGTGTTGATTTCACAATGTATCAATGTCGGCTTCCCAATGCTTGTATGTGGGACAAAAAAAGGACTCACTGCCATTTACACATGGCAAGAAACATGGTTGCCCCCCTCGTTGCATCAAAGGACAGAAGTAGCTGCTGAAAAGAGCTGCCCTGTGTCTCTTTCAACCAACCATCTCCTACAACCAATGAGCAAATTAAAACTACTCGTTTAAAATACAATATCAGAAGCATGTTTAGAATGAAGCTCAAGAGGTGGTGCAAATCTGTGCAGCCTGGAGCTGCTCTGGGCTGCTCAAGATTGGGGTTAGGAGACCTCCACCCCCTTCTCAACCCCCGCTTGCCCATGGGATTGCCCACCACCCACTCTCCCCTGCCCCGGAATGCCTCCCTCCTGCCCTCCCAATGCCCTCCAGGCCCCCATACCGGCCTGACTTGGCTGGCATGGGCTTACCCTTCTGCTGGCTCAATGGTCCAATATCTGTATGTGTGGTGTGGTGTCCAGAACCACCATTCAGAGCGCGATACCATAGTCTTTTGAGACTGAAGGAAGGTTGCCAACAACATGGTGTGATGTGAAAGTTCTTTACGACACTTTCATGACACCGTTGGACGGGTGCAAGGGACTTGATCTAGCCCATCATCGTTTCAGGATTGCGCCCTAAGTGTTTTTTAACCATTTTCTACCACTGGTGCATTTTCTCACCACAAGTAACAAATGTAGTCATTTGGATATCACCCCTCCTTGGGGTGCCACCTGGTGAGGTCCATCCCCAACCCCCTAGTGATGCCCCAATTACTAGAAGGAAGGGCTGCTGATTTGGGCCACACGTCTCCCACAATATCTAGTTCTCATAGCAGTGTTTTATGAGCAGTCCCAAACAACACCAAGGCTTCTTCCCTACCCAGTTCTGAATACGGCCGAAGCATCTGTGTTCTCTTGTGGTTGCCCTGGGGATGGTTACCTCTGAACTCTCGTGTTGGTTCTGCCTGGAACTTATGGAAACATTGGTAGATATGTATTAAACATTTATTCCGAGACACCGTGTTATTTCTCATTATAAAATCTAGGCTTCCAGCAAACGTCCTCACAAGTGCATTGGCAGGAATAATTTCCACCTATGCAAAGGAGGTGTCATTTAAGCGAACAAGTTCCCATTAAGGCAAAATCTCCTGTGTTGCTCCTGTCATTCTTGTTGAGGAGTAAAAGCTGGTGCCGTCTTCAACCAAGGAAAATGTTTTCTTGCCTGTAACACTGAGCCGCACACAACAAAACCTGCTTATCTGGTGAGATGACAAGGGTATTGCCTCCCACGCAGTTCTGTCCAGGCATTTTGATGTGCATTTTTTAGTAGCCCGTAATTACATTCTTTGCCAGTCGCGAGGATCAAATGGAGCACCGCTCGTGGTTTTGGAAGGTGGGATAATGAGATGTGAGGCCTTGATGAGCCAAACGTCCTGAAGGTCCTTTAGTCTGTTCTCCGATTAATATGGTAATAATCGCAGAACGTGAACCTGAGTTGAATAGTATTATCTCCGGTGAGCGCAGACTGCTTTTGGGGAAGTTAGACTGTTGAGAGATTCATCATCAACTTTTCCTTCAGCCACCTGCAAGCTCCGTAGGGTGGTGTCTACTTTATTACACAACCTTGTGTCACTGCCCACAGAGCCCCTGGCTGGGGAGACCATATTTGATTGCAAAATGTATCCATCTCCAACATCCATAACAACGTCTCTTTCCATTGTTACCTGTCAGGAAAGTGTCACCACAGGACCCCCAATCTACCCGTTTGTTTTTTGACTCACAGTGCGCCCCTCAGAAATTGGTTTGTTTTAATTCTGAAGGGAATGAAAAGATCAGTTTATCAAATCAAAGGAAGGCGTATACCAATGTGTCAATATACCAATATACCAATATGACCCTGGGGGCTGGGGATAAGAATAGGCCCTCAGTTTAGCTGTACTTGTCGTAAGAGGCGACTAAACAGCCAACCGGGTAGATGGGACTTGTTAGCCTGGGAAGGCAGCTCATCTGAGAGAAGGAAAACTCTGATCCCAAACCTCCACTGCCTTGTGGCTACATCCAGTTATGGAAAAGGCTTCAGGAGCCAACCTCGAGGCAAAATCCGGAGCCGGAGTCCCTGAGGCAGTTCATGGCTGAACACAGTCACGTTCTGGCAACTCCTACGACGTCGCTGGAACCAACCGTATTGGCCTCTGCCTTTCCATTGGACCATTTCAGCAACGTGGAGAGGGGGGATTTGCTGCATGGGTAACAGCCTATCCTCCATACCTACTTTACCCAGGCTTTGCGCACTGGAGAGGACACTGTTCCAGAACCACCATTCAGAGCGTGACACCATAGTCTTCCGAGACTGAAGGATGCCAACAACAACCAATATGACACATAACATATGTCATTACAGTATGACATGTACCCGCTTTGGGTGCCCCTTGGACAGAAAAGTGGGGTATAAATGAGCCCAATCTTAAGCTCTTAGTGCCAATCCAGCGCTGGTACTGAGTGCTACAAACGTGTCTGAAGGCACATCTGCAGTCCTCAGTGCTGGTTCACCACCAGCACTAGCTCAGTGCCAGCCAGCACAGACACTGTTGCTGTACTGCTCCACAGTTGCCCTAGCTGAGGGATGGCGGAGAGGTACGTGGGGCATGGGGAGGAATGGAGGAGGCAGCAATCCCAGCGCAACAGGTAGCTCAGGATTGGGCTGTAACTAACTAACTAACTAACTAACTAACTAACTAACTAACTAACTAACTAACTAACTAACTAACTAACTAACTAACTAACTAACTAACTAGTAACAGGGTATTTATAAGGTGCCTTTCGTTTTTCCTTGGTGCGTCATAAGACCTTAACAACAGTCTTGCGGTATCAGGCCAAAACCATATCTAGTTCAACATCCTAAAACCATATGGCCAACCATATGTCCCTGGGAAGCTCCCAAACAGGAAGGAAAGGCAAGAGTTCTTTCCTGCTGTTGCTGTCCAGCAAACGTCCATCAGTGCCATGTTCCTGCATTTTTTGGAAGACAATTATGGAATGTCTAAAGGTTAGAGTTGCCCGTCTTCTAGGATTGGTCTGGAGTCTCCAAGAATCAGCATCAATCTCTGTTTGACTGATGAAAGCAATCCTGGAGATTTTAATGTTTCCAACATTATTTCCAACATTATAGCATCGGGGGGGGGGGGGGAATCAAGAATAGGTTCAATCTTAGTTTGGAACCCTACTGAAAGTCCACAAACGTGATACAATGTTCTATGGTGAGACGTGGCATGTTCTCAAGCAAGTCTGACCTTGACAGATGTACAGTGCTGGTGTGCATCTTTTACTGCTTTATAGGTCCTAAACAACCCTTGAATCCCCTCCCCCCAACAAAATAGACCTCAAAGGGTCTAATAAATTTTTTATAAGACCAGGATGAGTGGAGGGATCAGTAACTTAAAAGTTTTCTTGGGTGTTTGGAACTAGAATAATCGTGGCTATAGCAGTATCCATAGTATATTTAAAACACCAGCAGGGTGTCTTGCAATGCATAACTACCTGTGAAATGTTGCACCTGGGAGGTGTATCTGGCGATATCCCTCTCTGCCTTGGAAACCTAGTCAAGATCGCCCTCTACCAGTTGGCCTTCAATTTACACTACACTATCCCAGTAGGATTCTTCCCTGTTCTCTGTCATTTTTCATTGTCCTGGTTTTTATTCCTTGCCGGTCTCTTTTGTGGATTTTTTTAGCTGTTACTGAGCTTTTGATGGTGTCGTTCTTAACTTGTTATTTAGGATTGTTTTCTTTTTCTCCTTGCAAGACACCTTGGGTTCCCTTTGGGGCACAAATCCATCCTAGACCAATTAAAAAAAGAAATCAATGCACATAGATCTTGGAACAAGCTCCCAGCCAACAGCAGTCCACACCCTTACAACAGAATCAAACAGGTTACTGCAGCTTTTGTAGAGAAGGTTCTCTTTTGGCCCTGGTCACCCCTTTTTAAAACTGGAGGATGCATTGTCTTCTTGCAACCATACCTTCCAATTTAGTTGGACCTTCCAATTAGTTGAACAACAAAGCAAGTAGGCAAAGGAAGGGAACGACTATGCTGAATATGAAATATAATATACAGGTCTTTTCTGTAGATCAAATTCATGTTTATTTTGGAGGGGATTGGTAATGTTTATCTTACACAAAAACCGTATACATGAATATTTAGCATAATTAGACTTTACGTACAGGAAAGAAAATGATCGAGTCCATCATTCTGAACTAAATGAGCTATAATTAGTTCTAAAGGTTCTTTCACTCTTCCATTTTGGGCTGTTTCTATCATAACTGGATCGCCAATTACACATCAGGTTCAAACGCATTTTCAGCCGTCCTATTGGAATTCTGAAAATTACCGGTTTTGCAGCCATAACACAGTTGCAGAATTCCAAAAGGATGATTTTCTTCCATTTTGTACAATTTTTTTTTAAAAGACGTGTTCCCCGCATACAAAACCATATCTGTTTTGAATTTTCAAAAGAGTTGTGCATAATTTTGCAATTTCTTTTGATACCGTTTTGTCCATTGAATCCCTTTTAAAGAAGAACCATTCTCTGCAATAAAACATCCTCCTAAGAGCAGCTTCTCCCTTTCACTGATATGATTAGAAAATTTAGATTCCCTACATATGAATGCATTAGTAAAGGATCTCCCCCCTCCCCCACCCTCACCCAATCTAGGCTACACAAAAGAGCTCAACTTCATTGCAAATAAATAATCAAGCATCTTTCAGGCATTTAGAAATAAATCTCCCATAACTCAGTAATCATTATTTAAAAGTGGCCAGTTTGTCCTCTTCGCGAGCGCGGACCACATTTCTCATTTTTCAGTGTTGATTTTTTAACTGGATGGCAGAAACACCAAGGTGACAGGACTGAGAACAGGTAAATCATCCAGGAATAGAAATTTATTCAGACACGAAGCCAGCTGGTGTGGTGTTGCCTTTGTGTCAGTGATCCATGTTGCATTCGGTAATGGCGACTGCTCAGACAGTCTGTTGCACAGCTGTTCTTACTTAGAAACGAACAGCCAGGTCTGTTCGTGGTATCACTCTGCAGGTATTATGGTGACAGTAAAGGTTTTAATTATTTCTTTAAAAGTAGTACATGTCTTAGTTGAATGAAAGAAGTGGATTGCAAGTAAGAAGTTTCCCTTTCTCCGTCACTGGATCACTTTAAATGGCCCCGGTATGTCTACATTTCATAGATTGACTACATCTCAGCTTGGAAAGGGAACTGTTGCTTCTGTCCTTGTGTACAGTCCTCTTGCTTTCATCTGTTCATGTCAGTTTCTCCTGGTCTGTAGCTGCTCATCAACAGACACATTCCCTAATTTGGGGATTTGTAGGGCTAGCACTCAAAAACAATGGTGAGGAAACTGAGGGTACAATCTTATCCACACTTATCTCTGAGTAAGCACCATTGACTAGAATTCTCAGGAGACATGCCTAGGATTAGGCTCAGACTCAAAGAATGCCCAAAGGAGAGCTCCTTACTCCATTACAGTAGGGCACGAAGGCTGCAATCCTGTTGACACTTTCTTGGGAGCAAGCCCCACTGAACACAGTGGAGCTCACATGAGTAGACAGTCAAAGCGTTCAGGGTGACCAGATACAATGGAGGCCAGAGTGCCTACTCCTTTAAGCATTGTATAGAAGAGGGAATTTTGGCAGGTGCAGTTCAACACGGAAGGGTTTAGAAAGCTACATCTGCCAAAATTCCCTCTTTTATACAATGGTTAAAGGTGAGAGTCTGGTCCAACAAGAAGCTGACGGAACATACCAAGATCCAGGTCTACAGAGCTTGCGTCCTGAGTACACTTCTGTACTGCAGCGAGTCATGGACTCTTCACTCAAAACAGGAGAGGAAACTGAGCGCTTTCCACATGCGCTGCCTCCGACGCATCCTCGGCATCAGCTGGCAGGACAAAGTTCCAAACAACACAGTCCTGGAACATGCTGGAATCCCTAGCATGTATTCACTGCTGAAACAGAGACGCCTGCGTTGGCTCGGTCATGTCGTGAGAATGGATGATGGCCGGATCCCAAAGGATCTCCTCTATGGAGAACTTGTGCAAGGAAAGCGCCCTACAGGTAGACCACAGCTGTGACACAAGGACATCTGCAAGAGGGATCTGAAGGCCTTAGGGATGGAACTCAACAAGTGGGAAACCCTGGCCTCTGAGCGGCCCGCTTGGAGGCAGGCTGTGCAGCATGGCCTTTCCCAGTTTGAAGAGACACTTTGCCAACAGTCTGAGGCTAAGAGGCAAAGAAGGAAGGCCCATAGCCAGGGAGACAGACCAGGGACACACTGCACTTGCTCCCGGTGTGGAAGGGATTGTCACTCCCGGATTGGCCTTTTCAGCCACACTAGACGCTGTGCCAGAACCACCTTTCAGAGCACGATACCATAGTCTTTCGAGACTGAAGGTTGCCAATACGAAAGGTGTAGGCACTCCGTCCTCCATTGTATCTGGTCATCTTGATAGGGTTGCTTTGCAATATATGAATGTTTAACAGCATGGAAGTCCATAAACGTTCACAACTCAGTCATTTCAACAGACACCCCCCACACAAAAATAGGGGGGAAACTTGTTGCTAGCAGGAAAATGCTTGTTTCTTTCCCCCAACATGATCAATATGGTTAACTCAATACTGTCTCCAAATCAATAGCATTTCTGTACAGTGTGGGAAATGTCAGATTTCATCACAGTTGAGATGCAAGAGAGATGCTAACTACATGGAGCGTTACCTTATTCATAGATGATCCTATCCCAATGATCTAGTCCAGGCTAGCCCTCAAGTTTCTGGTTGGCATGGCTGTAACCAATGCCTTCATGGTTCTGAGCCATGCAGAAGTTATTTGGTCCAGTAGACAAGGTCACTCAGAAAGATCTTCTCCTATCAGGGAGAATTCAGTTATTCTCTTGGTTAATCAGGAGTTTGGAAGTCATGGAGCAGGTTGAGTTCAGATGGTAGAAGACTGATGTAAATTCCAACGCTGCTAAGACGTAGGCATTATCAAGCCTATTCTGCGGCTCTGATGGCCACCTAGAAGTGCTACTGTCCCACAACATGTGTAGTCCCATCTTCCAAATGGTGCAGGAGTTTCTCCAACTTGTCTCACAAGGAGATGTGAAGGAACTCTCGCAGATACACTGACATATTTGCAAGCACTGTGAGGATAAAATTACTCCAATTTGTCTTAATTCATCGATGCCACTACCTTGACATATGAGTCCTTGGATGTTTCTAGAGCACCATCAAGTTTTTTTTATTGCTTTTAATTTTTGGAAGATGCTTAGTATTTATTTTTTTTCAAGTGGAAAATTAGAATAGCTACCAATGGACCCTGTAGCCAAAAGTTGTAGTGTGTCTTCAACCTCTAACAGCTTCTCAGGTTTGGAACAAGAACTTTGTTGTACTGTTTTTCTTTCCTACACTCTGAGGCCTTCCTTTGCTATAGTGTATATTGCAGCTTAACAGCCCAATCCTACCTAAATCCCCCTGTGGCAATGCTATGGCCCTGGTGCAGCTACCACCATATCCTGCAGGAGACCTCCCCAGCCCCACGCCTGGGGCAAAGGTCCACGATGGCGCCCCCTCAGGCTACCACCACACCCCCCCACACACACACAGAAATCTGCCCCACTGAGCCTCACGCGACCCAGGAACACATCGGAGAAACTTCTGTGAGGTTCCCCGAACTTTAAACTGTGCTTCCGGAAAGCACAGTTTCCGCCCCTGTCAGGAGCCTCAGAGAGGCTTCCTCAGGGTCCTGGTGCCTGGAGCTTGTGCCCCGTGGCTGGAGGTCATCTAGGAGTAAGGAGACTCCTTGCCCTGGGGTAAGGTCCAGCAGCTGCTATGGAGCAATTCAGACCTGCATCAATGATATCGCTGGTGCAAGTGAAGGCAGATCGACCTGGGAAGGGGATCGGGATTAGGCATGCACCCTGGTGCCAAACTTGCCCCCCCCACATGCCAGCAGACTGCCAGAGATCTGCCAGTACACATAGGTTGGCACAAGGGATTGGAGGAAGGCATGAAGGGGGTCAAACAGGGTGATGATGGGTAGAAAGGGTTGGTGGCGAGAGGGTGGTTTGGGCGCCATTTGTAGGAAAGTGTCTAAGCTGTATCAGTGGGGGGCTAACCTCTGAGATTTGGAACGGGGTGCCCAAACCCCAGCCCAGGGGCCACTTGCAGCCCTCAGGGACTCACAATCCAGCCCGCGGGGAGCCCCCAGTCTCCAATGAGGATCTGACCCTCTGAAGACTTGCTGGAGCCCATGTTGGCCTGACGCAACTGCTCTCAGTGTGAAGATGACTGTTTGACCTCTTGCATGAGCTGTGGGACAAGGGTTCCCTCCACTGCTTGCTGTTTCATGCCTGTGATGCAGCAATGGCAGTGAAGGAAAGGCCGGCCTTGCTTTGTGCAAGGCCTTTTATAGGCCTTGAGCTATTGCAAGACCTCCATTCATTCATACAAGTTCCATCTCTAATATATTCATTTATGTAAATTTATTTACATTTGAAATGTAAATTAATTTGGCCCCCAACACAGTGTCAGAAAGATGATGTGGCCCTCCTGCCAAAAAGTTTGAACACCCCTGATTTGGAACCCTGGCCAATCCAGGGTTCCAAACTGAGGGGAGAAGGCCCTCCATGGATATGGCTCTGCCCCTTTCATACAAATGGAGAACGTGCAACATTCTGCATGTGGGGTTAGAAGATATGGCAGTACTGAGTGCATGGCAACTAAATGAAATTGAGCTTCCCATTCACGTGCTCACTTAATGCTAGGAGGAATGTTTTCTGACTAGGACTGCAATCCTATCCACATTTACATGCGAGTAAGCTTTCTCGACTAAAATAGGACTTACTTCTGAATAGACATGCCTAGGATTGGGCTTGAAGGCTATAATAGATTATGAAAATGATGCATTGTACCAAGCGCCCTACGGGTAGACCACAGCTGCGATAGAAGGACATCTGCAAGAGGGATCTGAAGGCCTTAGGAGTGGACCTCAACAGGTGGGAAACCCTGGCCTCTGAGCGGCCCGCTTGGAGGCAGGCTGTGCAGCATGGCCTTTCCCAGTTTGAAGAGACACTTGGCCAACAGTCTGAGGCAAAGAGGCAAAGAAGGAAGGCCCATAGCCAGGGAGACAGACCAGGGACAGACTGCACTTGCTCCCGGTGTGGAAGGGGTTGTCACTCCCAAATCGGCCTTTTCAGCCACACTAGACGCTGTGTCAGAACCACCTTTCAGAGCGTGATACCAGAGTCTTTCGAGACTGAAGGTTGCCAACAGAACCAAGGTACACTTCACAATTGCCTCACTCAATCAAGGAAGCAAACAAACTGGAACTATGACCTGGAACTGCAGGTCATAAGGATGGAGAGGTCTTGCGGGGTTGGCAAAGAGCTTCTTTGCAGAGGGATGGGTGTCCCCTACACAAAGATGCTGATAGAGCTGGTAATTTAGTTCCGAATGCCTCTCCCAGAGGATGACTGCTAATCACTTCAACTGTTCGTGAAGGGAGCAGACCTAGAGGACCACGAAACGCTATAGTTAATGAGCCCAACAACATCACAACACCAAGACATTCCCAGCAATTGCTGTTGGATGAACTTTGCCAGGGTGGGTTCAGCCCTAAAAGGTCACATGCTAAGTTGATCGTGATTTAGGGCCCAATCCTATGCTGGGTGCACCAGCTCACCGCCGGCATGCCCTGTCACAAACGTGCTGTGAGGCACGTGTGTGGGGGTTAGAGTCACCCAATGCTAGAACTGGCCTGGCACAAGACTGCATTGGAACAGCACCAGTCAGAGGCCGGCGATTTGCTGCCAGGCACTCCATGCGAAGCGCTTGGTGGCAGAGAGGTAAGTTGGGGCATGGGAGGAGGAGGTGTTCCAGGATGGGCAGACGGTGGGGAGAAGGCATGGTGGGGGAGGGAGTGGGAAAAGAAGAAGTGAAGCCGGCAGAGCTCAGCTCCACCAGATCCAGAGCCCCGTGTTGGGCTGAGGCTTCTCGATTCTGTGCCGACAAAAGAGATGCCACATAATCGAGTAGCCCCATTATGGGCCTATTTCCCTTACTCACCCAAGGAGCCAGCGGTGGCTGCCTGGCTGCACTCAGGATGCCGTGGCAGCCATTTTTGGTGCCATGGTGGCCCCATGTGATGGGCAGCGCAGGATTGACCTGTTTGTGCTCAATATATTACTATTATAGCCAATGCCAAGCCCAAAAGGACTTTAATAGATGAGTTCCAAACTAGATATATTTAAAGTTTCCCTCTTATGGTTATGGCTACCTCATTTCTTTTATTTTCCATATTTGTTGGAGTGTTTGAGCCCTCTGTTCTTTCGCTGTCCATACCCCCACAAAATCTGGGTTTCTCAATGACAACAATGACGCCAGTTCAGCTATGGCGGCACAAGCTCGATGCAATAATCACCCCGAATACTCAGTTCTGCTGGAGAAAGTGTGCTCTTCCTTGCGTAGGAGGTGCATTTTATTCACAAGGAAGCAAGATGAATGCAAATCAGACACATTTTGTAGGCAGGATTTATGAGTAATATGCAAATAAGAGACGAAAGCAAATATCTTTGTTGTGCACATTTTTAATGTAATAGAGGCATCTTCACTGTCAGGTGCAGATTTTTCTTTTCTTTTTTTTTACTGAAGAAGAAAAGGTAATAGAGACCATCAGGAAAAATTCCCACTCTGCCTCCGGTAATGAATTTACCCCACTTTTATTACTAAGTTCTGAAATATCTCACAGGCTGCCCAATTTGGACGTTGCCCAATTTTTCTGGGCTCCCAATGGAATGGTTGGAGCTGAGAATGATCCTTCCTAAAGGAGAGGGGACCCTCTAGAACCCCGATAGCTCTTTGGAGTTCAAAGAACTTAGAGAAATTCTCCATTCCTATCCACTACCCAATAGCCCTCCAGCCTCTCTTTCGCGGCAGGGCAGCCCAAGTCCTGCTGCTTTTTTTTTAACTCCGATTTGCTTCTTTCAGGTAATCCTGTTGTGATCACTCATGGAAGGGAGTGACCACAACCACTGGCGTAGCTTTGGGGGGGCGGCGCACTAAGTTTTTCAGGGAGACTCCCTGCCCAATGCAAGTGGCTCCTCCCCTCCCCTTGGGAGCCATGTGGGCAGGGGGGAACGGAGGCGAATGGCTCCCAAGGGGAGGGAGAGGAGCTGCTTGTACGCTGCAGGGAGGATCTCTGCAAAACTTAGTGCGCTGCCCCCCTCCAGCTACGCCACTGTCCAAAACAGGATGCTGCTTCTGTTCATTGCTAATAACAGTGGCCCTGGAAGAGGAGGTGGATCGCACCTCTTGCCAGTGTCTCCTCATATTCACGTTCAGCAAGCAAGAAGAGCATTGGAGCCCTGACTGAAGTAGCTGAGAGGGCAGCATGTCAGTAGGAGGTGAGAGATGGAAATTAGGGATGGGGCACTTCTTGTCACTTTGCCCGCGACTGCTTCAGCCAGCCTCATGCCTGGGCCAACCCTGATGCACACCTTTGATAAGGAAAAGTTCCATTACCCACCACAAAGAGGCGCAGTAGTGTAGCTAGGGAGGGGGCAAAGCACTAAGTTTTTCAGGTGGCCGAACGTGAACACCTCTGTTTCGCTCTTGCCACTGGGAATGGCTCCAAAGGGGCGGGGCCCTTCACACAGCACATTCAGGCACCTGCAAAACTTAGTGCTTTGAACTCCCTCTAGCTAAGCTACTGCAGTGGCATCCCTACCCACTGGTGTCTCTTCTTCCACTGGGGGCAATGACTCAGGGCATCACCCCTAGTGTGCAGATGCAGAAGTAATTGGGGGTGACATGCTGATGTGTTCACATCCACTCAATTATTTTTGGCTTGCGAGTCTCAGCTCAGAGTGGCTGCTTCTTCTCCGCTGTGAGTTCTGCAGGGGTCCAACCCCTACAGAACTTGGAGCAGAGAAGAAGTGGTCAGTCAAGCTACTGCTCACAAGGCATAACTAATTGGCACCTTGGGCTGAGTCAGGAGGGCTCAAGTTTGGCCATTTTGGGGCCTTCCAAGTCCACCGGACTGGACCCGAGGTGCTAATTACTTCTGGCTTTCAAGCTCCACCAAAGCGACTCCCGATCGGGAAGCTGAGGAAACACTAAGATATGGTGGCTGCCATCTTGGTTTGGCCTCATGTGGCACCCTGTCACATGGTACCTGGGGTGCCCCACCCCTTTTCCCTCTTGCTATGCCACTGCACCAACCCATGGAATTAAGGTTATTTCACTTTCTAAGGGGAACCAATGAGCTTGTAGGTTTCCGGTTTGGGAAGGAATCATTAATTTTAATCCTCGTCAACAAGAGCTATAGCCTTCCCTGTATTCACTTATGAGACGAGTTTATGACATTTCTATCCACATGCAATGCTATCCAAAAAAGTAGCACCCAACTTTGAAAGTGAGATTGCAAGTACTAAATATGCAAAAGAGAAATGGCCAAATGTGAGACTCACAGATTGGCAATACAGCATGTACATCTGAATCCTGTGCTTATATTATCAGTCAAGATGACTCAAAGAAAAGGGGGAAAAATAACACCCAGAGTAGGACTGATCTTACAAAAAGGAGAAAAAAAGGAGGTCTGATTTAAAGTGACAACTGCAAATTTCAAGTCCAGGCTTCACTTGGCAAAGAGGACAGAACAGCTTTCATATTGTGAAAATGCAGCCATACCTGAAACAGAATTTCAGAGGTGTTTTTTTTTGCCACGTTCCACGTGCTCGTGTACTTTTGCTTACAATCCTAAGAAACAATCCCAACAGGCAGAAGCTTCACAAAGCGCCTGATTTCCTCCGTTTAAAAACAAAGTTTCTTGTGCTTTTTAACAGCAAGCTGGCCTAGAGCAAGGTTAGCATTGACACATATGTTCTGACTGTAGCAAAATCAAGCAATCATAGGATAGCTCAGCTGAGATTGCAATGCACAAAATTCTTGGGGGAAGATGTGGAAAAGAGGTACAAGCCTTCCTGCCACCCGACTGACCCAGCACCAACAATTCATCTGGGTAGCCCAACAGCCGCTGGTCATGCCAAGATGTGACACCATGCAGTTGTAACACCAGCCATGTGAAGGATCAGACCTGGAAAGGAACAGACAGACCCACATATGGCAAGGCAGGAAAGTGATGGTCTGGACCAGGGAAATGCTAGAACATGGGGGGCTCCAATGGAAACATGAGTGATGGAAAGATCAGATAACTCAGTAGTTCTCAAACTGTAGGTTCACAGTCATGACACAATTTTGGGTTGGTTGTGAAACTGACAAGACAGATTAGGCTATGTGCATCGGTGGTTAAACAACCCACCACAGAGACTTGAGTGTCGGTAAAGTAAAAAAAAAAAAAAAATTTAAGTGGGTCCCAGTGCTGAAAAGTTTGAGAACCACTGCCTCGAGCCCTGAGACTATTCAAAAATCAGGAAGCTAACTGCCCTGCAAATGGCTCAGCTCCTGCAGTTTGCAAGATCGTTGGTAATAGAGCTCAGCTACCTAAATGAACAAATATATTATTATTTGCAAATAAATAAATAAATAAAATTATTTCTCTCAAGATCTCCTTTTTGTTAAGTCTCCTAAAGCTAGGTGGGTTCCAATGTGTTTTTAAAAAGCAGATCCCACTGCTACAAAGTTTGGGAACCACTGATCTAGCTAACTGAAGTAAAAGGTTTTTAAGCTCACAGCTTAAGGAGTGGGAGCCTTTTAACGTTTGGTCTTATCATATGGAAATCCAGTTCAGTTCTAGCTCACAGATATTATGCAAAGCATTTGCTTCTGTTTTATGACAGGTGCGTTTTAAGCATTTATTAAGTGTACATGCAAGAATATTGAATCGTGGTTGGGCAACCCAATCCTGAGCTTCCCGGCACCCAGAGGAGTGCCGGCGGCACCTCTGGGGAAGGCCCAAGCCCTGCAATGGGGTTACTGGAGTCTGTGCCAGCTATTTAGGCAGTGCAGAGTAAAGTGGCCCTGTGTCAAGCCAGAAGGCCCGACGGGGGGTCTGAATCTGGTGGAGCAGAGCTCTGCCAGTTCCATCTCCTTCCTGCCCCACTCCCTCCCCCTGACCTGCCTTCCCCCCGTACTCCCCCACCCCCACTCACCTCTCCGGTGCCCAAAGAAAGGGACAAGTTCTGGGTAGCATGTGTCTAGACTCCAGCCAGCACTGGGTCAGCGCAGTCAACTTCCTGTATCTCATAGTGGCCCACCAACTCAACTGTCCAGAATGTTGTACTCCCACTATAGTAAAAAGGATAAAAACAGAGGCTTGAGCAGCTGGTAAAATGAAACTTTTTTTGGGGGGGGGGATCTCATAAAGCTTGGTGGGTCCCAATAAAATGTCATTTTTAAAAAGTGGGTCCCAGTGCTAAAAAGTTTGGGAACCACTGGTTTAAAATATCTGTGAGCTAGAACTGAACTGGATTTCTGTATGATAAAACCAAAGATTGTAATGTTCACTCTGCAATGTATTAACTGACTCTGAGGTTCATTATGAATATTCATTTCAGTTCCAATGGTATGAGTTTCTCATCACTTATATATCTCTTATAGGCCACAACAGGATTGCTGAGATTGTGAATACCAATAACATTTTTTGTTGCAGAGCCATATGTAGATTGGATCAGCCGTATAGTCATAGACCTGTTGCAAAAATTGAAATGTACATATAATAGTCAATCTCCTAAACTGAATTATATGACTTCAAGCACATCTCTTTTGAAATAAAGTGCATGGACATCAAGACAGCTGTAGTTCTTAGTGAGACTCCTATGGACACTCTGCTGAGATAAAGTTCTACTGTACTCAGTGGGGCTTACATGGAGTAAACATACATAGAATTGATCCACATATATATTTAGGATTGTTCTGCACATAATGAAGAAATACAGGTGTCAAGAAAATGGCACAGTTTTCCATATTATCTTTCAAGTATCAAGAGATCTATAAACTTTTTGAGGCAGATGATTTCTACTTCTTTTTCACTAGACAGTTCTTTTTCTTATTTATTCTTATATATCAAAGTTTTATATGAGAATGTTAGTCATTTCAGAGTAAACAACAGATGTTTGCACCTATATTATGGGTTAGTACTGAACTGGTATTAAACAACAATGAGACAACATGTCAAAAACATTAATGGTAAATAAATGTGTCAGCAAGGAGCAAAAATATTCAAAGTTCACTTTGTCTCAGAAAAAGAAGGCAAAAAATAGCACTTTCGTAATGGATCTGCTCCTGAGGTGACATCTAAAGACATTTTTTTTTGGGGGGGGGAAGAGTACTAGCAAATGAACACTGTTTAAAAGAGCAACCCACCTGTTGCAGATATATATTTTTTCCACCTGCTTTCAGTCTTATTCCTCGTTCCACACTCTGGAGAGGAAGAAAGGAAAGAAATGAACTAGTAGCCAAAGATGAAAAGACAAATCTAACCCAAGGATGACAGCTGAGGGTCACAATGAGATTTTATACAGTTTCTGACTTTCTAAGAAAGATGGGTAGATGTATTTTTTAAAGAGCAATTTAAGAAAGTATTGCAGAAATAAGTAAGAGGCTGTTTAAGATATTTGATACTTAAACATCGAATGATTATTGATTAATAGTTTGTAGAAGAACAAAAAAAAATTTAGAGTTAGAATTCCACACTTGCTATATAATTTTCAATGTGCGTTTTTATTATTTGTTGAAGTTTTAGGGTGTGTATTTATATTATTGTATGTTTAAGGTTTTGTGGGTCTGTGTTTGTTAATTTTAGTTGTCTTATGTTACCCTGCAGATGCCTGATCTTGTCTGATCTCGGAAGCTAAGCAGGGTCAGGCCTGGTTAGTACTTGGATGGGAGACCACCTGGGAATACCAGGTGCTGCAGGCTTCTACCATAGTCTTTCGAGACTGAAGGTTGCCAACCAATAAATAATAAAAAAAGAAGATGGGTAGAATGATTTGTGCTTTCTTTTCCAACATTTTTTGAGCGCATCAGAATTGGAGTCTGCTGATATCTTTGTCTTGACTACCAGCCACAAGCAGACAGGTAGACAGGCAAACGCACACAGAGGGGGGGGGGGAGAGAGAGAGATCTGTGCTGTCTCCACATTTGAAACATACACATTTGAAACTGGTGTGTGTGTGTGTGTGTGTGTGTGTGTGTGTGTGTGTGTGTGTGTGTGTGAGAGAGAGAGAGAGAGAGAGAGAGAGAGAGGTCAGAGAAGGATGAACTAAAGTTTGGATGTTTTCAACACTTGTGAGAAATGGAACTGCAACAACAGCATGTTTAAAAGATGTACACTTTCTTCATAGTCACACTTTATCTGAGCAACAGCTAATCACGGATGCTGCTTCACATGCAAATCTGGTAACCTTTCCAAGGGAAGTGATCACATGAGTAGACTGTCTGCTGTGGGGGTCAAGATCTCAAGTCCCATCACAGATCTAGATCCTGATAGCCAAGTACGCTGGAGGAGGCCGCATTACATACTGTGAAGGCATGGGACCAGGTTCCTGACAACCCAGCAACTTTCCAAACTAAAGACCCCTGAGACAGGACTACAACTCTCACGCTGGAGACCACCAAAAGGCCTGCATCCTGGCACCCAAGGGCCTGGTGCTTAGAAAAGAGCAAACAACACTCACTGATCTGTCCATGGTCCTGAAACACTTTCCCCATCAAATGAACAGGATTTCATGGAGTTCTCCCTTCTCCCTTGCTTCTTGGATTCATGACGTCAGGTCGGACTCTGACTGCCTGTGTGACCTCCATATTTGTTGGGTTTGGTACCTCCTCACCAATTCATGAGTCCAACCTCACTAGAAGTGTATATGTGACTGCTTCCCCTACCAGCGGCCCATAGGTTGTTAGAAGGAACCACGGTAGCAGCAGTCCACCAGCTGTCCTACATTTTCAACTGACACAAAGGGGCAAAAGTGCTTGCTGAATAAGTCCATTTCTAAAAGCATATTGGCCTGAATTTAAAAACAAACAATACACATAAAACTAGTTCTATATAGCAAAGGTGAACTTGTGTTTCTCAAGTAGCAGTTCCCATTTTCATGTATCAAACCTATCCTGGAAATGATATAACATGGGGGGGGTGTCTGCTATTAAATGGGGGGGGGGTTCTAAAATGTCTCCTTGTAAGGAATCTTGTAAGAGGGCTACGGAGGTGGAGACACATTTTTGACAACCTGAAATGAGTACACTTTCCTCCTACTCTTAACAGTAAACAACTGTTTTGCTTATCACAAAAGAGCAAGTCTAAATTAATGTTAACAACAGAGAAGAGAATATTGAATAGCTTGCAATCTTAGAACTAGCAACACAGATGGTTGTTGTCACATATTTACAGTTTTATTGATAAAGCTAACTGATATCATTCCTCCCGCAAAGATGAAAGACACCCAATGCCTTCACTTTTCCGTCCCAAAGGGGTTGATCTTCCTTTGCAATCTGAGTGAAAGAGTTTGGTTTTGAAATTCAATCTAATAGATGTACAACTAGATGTTTTGTGATGCTGTCCCAACTAATACATTTTTCTCTTAGAGTCCAACAACTGCTAGGGTCTGGTGATCTGGGCAGGAGGTCTGGTCTAGAGGGTAGAGCCTCCATTTGCCTGAAGATAACACCCACAAGGTCGCCAGTTCGAGGCCACCGGCACCGTGCGACCTTGGAGCAGCTGACAAGCTGAAGCCGAGCTATTTCCACCTGCTCTGAGCGTGAGAGGATGGAGGCCAGAATGTGAAACCAGATCAAGAAAGAAACATCTTGAATGTTGTGGTTCTTGAAAGATAGAACCTTCTTTCAATTGTAAAAATCTCTACGGGGATTTAAATCACCTGCCTATGTAAACCGCCTTGAATAAAGCCTTGAACAAAGACCAAGAAAGGTGGTATGTAAATACCTGTATTATTATTATTATTATCCTCCTGATGTCTCCTGCCACATGCAGGACAGCTTGCACGGCCACAAGGTGCTTTATGGCTGCTTTGTGGCAGCCTGCATTGGTGGAACGCATGTTCTGACAGTGGTAGTCATAGGATTGGCCCATAGGATTGGCCCACCACCCAGTGGTGGTAAGTAGGAAGATTTCATTCACACTGTGAAGCTAATAGGCTTTAGGGAGGGAAGGAAGGCTACAACAATCCTTTTCACACACTATGTATGTAACTAGACAAGCTGGGAAACATGGGTGCTAAATCTTCCATGACACCCAGAGGTGTCCCTAAATGCATTAGGGAACCAGTTTCATTTTTGCAGCCCCAGTGGTGTACCGAGTTCATTTGGCACCTGGGTGGCCCACAAATTTTTGGTACCCCCCCCCCCATAAATATTATTTTCAGTAATAGACATGACATGAAATAAATAATAATAATAATGGCCAGAGAAGAAGTGCAGCCAGCCAGTGAACATTTTCTGGATAGTAGTTATTGGATAGTAATCGCTGAAGGTGGAATTGCATCTGACAATCTGACAGCCACCACACAGAGTCTCATGCCACATTTTCTATGCTAAGGTTAGTCAGGGCCCAACCCTATCCTACTTTCCAGCACTGATGCAGCCGCAATGCAGCTCCAAGGTAAGGGAACAAGCATTCGCTCGAGGAGGCCTCTGTGATTGCCCACCCATTGCAGTGCTCACCCCATCGGCACAGCTGCACCTGCACTGGAAAACTGGATAGGGTTGAGCCCTCGCAAACCTCCTTCCTCATTCTACCCCTACCTTCCAAAGCCTCACAGTCCTCGCCCAAAAGCCACTGCTGGGAGTTGGGTGATTTTTGGCAGTGGGGTGGAAAGAGGCACAGAGGAACTGCAGGGCAGGGAGGGGATCATTTTCAGAAGCCATAATTTTCACACGAGCATTCAAAACCGTTTTCAAGAAAAATGGCAACAAAGATAACATAAGAACATAAGAACAGCCCCACTGGATCAGGCCATAGGCCCATCTAGTCCAGCTTCCTGTATCTCACAGCGGCCCACCAAATGCCCCAGGAAGCACACCAGATAACAAGAGATCTCATCCTGGTGCCCTCTCTTGCATCTGGCCTTCTGACATAGCCCATTTCTAAAATCAGGAGGTTGCGCATACACCTCATGGCTTTGAACCCCGTAATAGATTTTTCCTCTAGAAACTTGTCCAATCCCCTTTTAAAGGCGTCCAGGCCAGATGCCGTCACCACATCCTGTGGCAAGGAGTTCCACAGACCAACCACACGCTGAGTAAAGAAATATTTTCTCTTGTCTGTCCTAACTCTCCCAACACTCAATTTTAGTGGATGTCCCCTGGTTCTGGTGTTGTGTGATATTCCAAAAGGAAACTTGCTAAGTACCCAGACTAATGCTACTAGCAGGCCAATCCTATCCAGCCCAATCCTATCCAGGGCTTACAGTTGAGGATCTTACAATTTGCCACTGTAAGGCCTGGGTTGGCAGCACTCAAGCTAAAAAGTGAATGTACTTTGTGGATGGCAGTGAAAATGGCCCCACTTAATTTTTTTTAACAAGCATTCAGGGGATAGGATCTAACCTTGTATTCCCTGGTATAGATTCATGTGCACAACAGTGGCTCCCAGGTGCCCTGTGGTATAAGTAGGTCAGCGACAGTGAGGGGTGGTAGAATGGGGGAGGATTTGGAGTGGTTCAGGGCAGGAACTGGTTAGGCAGGAAGCAGGAGAGGGAGCAGCTTAGACTGAGATCCTGCTCCCCTTTCCCTGCCCCACACTGCCCCATTCCCCCTCTGTTTTAAGCCAGCAAACAGCTGGTGTCGGTCTGAAGAGACCCACTGGAGGTCAGGTGGCCCGCAGGGAGGTACATAAGAAAACATTTTATACCCCCCACGAATCATGCCCTCCCCATAGCTTGCAGCGTGCTATGCTCTGTCAGTGCAATGACATAGTATGGTATGGTAAGCTGCTCCGGTCTCCGTGGACTCGTGCCACATCAGGAGGTGCCGCAAGTCTGAGGAGACCCATAGGGAAGAAGGCACCTTACCTGTAGGTAAGGGGAAACATTTCCCCTTGCCTCTGGCTGAGTCGCCTTGGGCCCCTATCCTGCCCTGGATACAGCGCACACCTCTTGGCTTGCCTGTTCCAGCGCAGGGTAGGATTGCGCACTTAGTCTGATGTACCAACTGAGGCTGTTTCTAGTCTGGTAATAGTGACCAGTTTGAGACCGATGAGCAGGACCTCCTCTTCAGTGGTGGTGGCTATTTTCCTCTCCTTCTACAGATACGCTCCACAGGTCTACTCTGTCCTCGCCATCTGAAAACTAGGAAACGTTTAATTTTTTTAAAAAACAAGCATTCATGAGGTAAAAAGCAAGACAGCTGGAATTGTATATATTTGCAATAGTTTCAAAAATAGTTTGAAGATAGTGGCAAACTATTTCCATTTTTATTTTAAATTGAATAGTTATGGGTTTCGATGGCATTTTTAAAATGTTGTACTTCAGATTGTTTATATATTATGCTATTTTTATGTTGTTATGAGCCAACCTGAGGTCCTGTAGCGCCATGTATGTTGGCTAAAAAAATCCAGAGAGAGAGAGAGAGAGAGAGAGAGAGAGAGAGAGAGAGAGAGAGAGAGACTATATAGTTACCAGACTATATATATATATATATATATATATATATATATATATATATATATATAGACACACACACACACACACACACACACACACACACACACACACACAAAAATATATACAGAGAAAGAGACAGAGAGAGAGAGAGAGAAGATGTATTTACATCATATTGTAAATACATCTCTCTCTCTCTCTCTCTCTCTCTCTCTCTCTCTCTCTCTCTCTCTCTCTCTCTCTCTCTCTCTGGACATTTTTAGCCAACCTACATGACCCAACAGGACTTCAGGTTAGTTCTCAACAACATAAAAACAGCCCACACAATTGTGAAGCATTCCTAATTAGTGAAATTGAGAGTGAGTTCATATTCTTTCTCTCTGAGCAGCTATTATTGCCAGGCAATGAATTGTAGCCTTAAAACAAGGTGAGGTCAAGAGGCTTATTTATCTAACACACGGGAATTCTATACATGCCTTAAAGGGAAAAGGGATGTTTTTTTTTCACCCTCAGGGTATTAGTCATGGTCCGTGGTTCGTGGGAAAAATGTAGGAAGTCTCAAAATGGTGTCCCTATTATTTCCATGTCTCTTAGTTGCTGAATTCTAAAGCAAATTTCCTATTCTTCCTTTGTCAGTCGGCCGAGAAGAGTACCCAGAGCCTTTGGGAGCAACACCTGCAGCTTGCTGCATTAAAAAGGCATGACTTCTTCCGAGAAGTTTCTGAACTGCTTGGCATTGTCCCGGGAAGGATAAAGACCTGGGTTCTTTACCTGACTGGCAGAAGGATTCCAGCACCAATAGAACTCTAAACCCTGTTTGATAAGTAATGAGCCCCACTGGTTTCGTCCTGCAAGGCGCTGAGATCCCACAGGGGAACGCGGCTAGGAATAAAACAGAGAGCTGGAGCTGGTAATGAGTTTCCTATCCACAGAGACTGTGGAGCTTTTATACAACTTCTTTTATTTCCTGCAGCGTCAACAAAGGACCCCAGAGCTGTGGGCAACCCTCTTGCCCCTGAAGCACACAGAAAACTTGGCAGAACTGTACACTTCAAGAATAATCAGCCACCGTTCTCCAAAATGAAAGCAAAATAATAACTTCAACATAAAGGGGGGGGAAGAAGTTAAATATGTAATCCTGTTTTGCCAACATAGGTGAAGGTGGGATGAAGCCAAACAAATGCAGCTGCCAGAACTGAGGTGGGGCAAAGCTGCAGGGAGGAGGAAGAGGAGGAGGAGGAGGAGAGAGAGAGTTAGAGAGAGAGCAGACTGCTAATAGCCAATATGAGATATGATCTCCTGCCCCCCCCCCCCCAAAAGAGGTGGTAACATGAAAAAAATGCATTCCCTCAGTCTTTGGTCATTTCATCAGAATGACCCCATTAGAGTGACCACTGGTCCAACTGGGCAGCCTTAGGGCCCAATCCTAGCCAACTTTCCAGCCCTGGTGTAGCCACAATGCAGCCCTGTGATAAGGGAGCACATTGTCCCATACCTTAAAAAGGTCCCAGTGCCTGCCCCTCCACCATAGGATGCAGTGCCCACCCCACTGGCACAACTGCACCAGCACTGGAAAATTGGATAGGATTGGGCCCTTAATCCTCAACCCCAATAAAGCAAGATGACACAAAATCTCAACTGCCCCAAATAAAACAGAAGACAGCATGAAACCAATTAGCAATCCCTTTCTTTCCCAGAACAGTCAAAGTAAACATTGTACATCATCATCATCATCATCATCATCATCATCATCATCATCATCATCATCATCATGTCTAGTGACTGTTTTGGAATGAAGTATTCAAGCAGCCCTCCATTAAACACCTGTGGATTCTCTGACCCAATCTCCAATTTCCCAGAGATCTTTGGAATCTTGAACCAAAGTGAGGCATTAGAAAGGTTGGTCAGAGCATGCTATAAGGCAGTTGTGGTGTGGTTAGGGGTGACTAACATAGCCTCATAGGAATACAAGCAATTAGGATGAAGCATAGATTATAGGTAGGGGTGTGTGTTTTTTTTAGTAATAATGGAATAAAAACACAAAGCACGACTTTCTGTACTTCTCATTTTTGTGTTTAAAAAACCCCAAATTGGCACAAATTCAAATCACCCCAAAATTGGTAAAACATAAATCACCTCTGCGTATTGGTCACTGGCTGACTGGATATGGGGGGGGGGGCTTGTGCATGGGTAATGATTGTGGTTGTAACTGCTGACCCTATACTACCTATAACACCTACCTAGTACACTTTTAAAGCAATTATATTTATATAATTATAATACATAAAATACACAATTGGGATAAAACCACATGACACCACTTTCTGCACTTTTCCTCCTTGGAAAAAAATAAAATCGGGGGGGGGGGGGGGAATTAAGAATTCCTCTAGCTGTAGGCATGACACCAAAAACAGCCACCTTATGGCAAGGAAACTCTTCTTCACTGATATTGTTTAGAAGTTCTATCACACAAACGCATTCTCGGCATCACCTGGCAGGACAAAGTTCCAAACAACACAGTCCTGGAACGTGCTGGAATCCCTAGCATGTATGCACTGCTGAAACAGAGACGCCTGCGTTGGCTCGGTCATGTTGTGAGAATGGATGATGGCCAGATCCCAAAGGATCTCCTCTATGGAGAACTCGTGCAAGGAAAGCACCCTACAGGTAGACCACAGCTGCGGTACAAGGACATCTGCAAGAGGGATCTGAAGGCCTTAGGAGTGGACCTCAACAGGTGGGGAACCCTGGCCTCCGAGCGGCCCGCTTGGAGGCAGGCTGTGCAACATGGCCTTTCCCAGTTTGAAGAGACACTTGGCCAACAGTCTGAGGCAAAGAGGCAAAGAAGGAAGGCCCATAGCCAGGGAGACAGACCATGGACAGACTGCACTTGCTCCTGGTGTGGAAGGGATTGTCACTCCCGAATTGGCCTTTTCAGCCACACTAGACGCTGTTCCAGAACCACCTTTCAGAGTGCGATACCAGAGTCTTTCGAGACTGAAGGTTGCCAAGACACTCTATCACACAGAACCATGTCATGATGTTACAGGTCTTCATGCCCCTGGTCCATGTTCCCGCTGGCCGCTGGAGGGCGCTTTCGGTCTCCCAATGCAATTGCACCATCTGTATTGTGTTTTTAAACATTTTGTAGCTGATCAAGTGGTGCAGCATTGATTTTATTCTTTGTTGAACTGAGATCATAATAAAGATTTGGATTTGAAACATTATGTGCCGTGTGGGGATCGGTTTGGGAAGAGTACAGAGGAGTTGGTCTCTACAGCTGTGGAGGATTTCACCAGCTGGCATTGTCTTCATCTCTCTACACTACTTCGTTCCGGGACTAGATGTGTCTTAGTGCATCTGATCTCTGCAAGTCAAATGAGCCCGGTCTGAGTATACGCTGTTCACCTATCCATTTGGAAAGCAGAAGGGACGTCAGCAGGGGTAGCACAAATGGTCCACATGGACTATGGTGTGCTGTCAACATGGGGTCCTTCTGCATTATATGTTGCCTACTTGTGTGTGTGTGCGCATGGGGAGATTGTGCTAAGCCGTTAACAAGAGAAGATACAAGATGCGAGTTTTGTTGGCATCTTAGTCCCAAGTGCATCCTCAGCCCTGCAAATTATCCATTAACACCGCTGCTAAAATTTAACAAGTAGTAAGGAGTTGCCAATATGTTATAAGTAGGCTTGTTTGGTTGGTTAAAATACTTCTAGTCTGTTTTCTTATTTTAAAAAATCAGAGGTTTACAAAAAAAAAAAATGACTGTAATAAAATAAGTTAAAACTTATCTTTAAAAATAAAGATCAGCAATAGCAATATAAGCAGCAGTAATACAACTGTATGAAATGGTTAGGTTGTTATTCCTATTTTCACATTAAAAGGTAGATAAAATGAAATAAAGTTTTTGAGTCTGCTCTAAATGATCGAGTGGTTATCAAGGGACATTTATCATTCATTCAGATAGACAGACAAATGCAACAGGTTTCAGGCCTTGAAAAGTTTTGATATTCATCTCTCTCTCTCTCTCTCTCTCTCTCTCTCTCTCTCTCTCTCTCTCACGACTATTATTCACTTACCTGGCACACACCACAGGACCTGCCCTCCAGAACAACAGTCTCTAGAGCAGTGTTCCTCAAACTGTGGGTCGGGCCCACTAGGTGGGTCACAAGCCAATTTCAGGTGGGTCCCCATTCATTTCAAGATTTTATTTTTAATATATTAGACTTGATGCTACCCTGGTGTGTGACTGCATTTGGGGAAATGTTACAGACCTGTACTGTTAACAAGCTACTATGTATATTCTTTTAACAATGGATAAATGAGACTTTCTCATGGGTAAGTGTGGCTAGTGTTGCAGCTTAGGATGGTTAAAAAATTTTCTGTTTGAGGATGTCACTTCGGATCATGACATCACTTCTGGTGGGTGCTGACAGATTTTCATTCTAAAAAGCGGGTCCTGGTGCTAAATGTGTGAGAACCACTGCTCTAGAGAATGCCATTATGGAATTCCATCATAAATGAAGACCAACAGCAATTTGCCTTCCTGTAACGTTCAGGTCAGTTGAGTAGAGTCAGTGGCATCACTAAAGGGGTGCAGATTGCACTGGGTGACACCCCTAGCAAGATGACATCACTAATTTCCAAAATTGTGAAAACCTTGGAATTTACAAATAATACATAAGAACATCCCTACTGGATCAGGCCATAGGCCCATCTAGTCCACCTTCCTGTATCTCACAGTGGCCCACCAACTGCCCCAGGGAGGACACCAGATAACAAGAGACCTCATCCTGGTGCCCTCCCTTGCATCTGACATTCTGACATAGCCCATTTCTAAAACCAGGAGGCTGCGCATACACATCATGGCTTGTACCCCGTAATGGACCTTTCCTCCAGAAACTTGTCCAATCCCCTTTTAAAGGCGTCCAGGCCAGTCGCCATCACCACATCCTGTGGCAAGGAGTTCTACAGACCAACCACACGCTGAGTAAAGAAATATTTCCTTTTGTCTGTTCTAACTCTCCCAACACTCAATTTTAGTGGATGTCCCCTGGTTCTGGTGTTATGTGAGAGTAAAGAGCATCTCCCTATCCTTTATCCTTTATCCATGCATAATTTTTTACGTCTCAATCATGCCCCCCCTCAGGCGTCTCTTTTCTAGGCTGAAGAGGCCCAAACGCCGTAGCCTTTCCTCATAAGGAAGGTGCCCCAGCCCTGTAATCTTCTTAGTCGCTCTCTTTTGCACCTTTTCCATTTCCACTGTATCCTTTTTGAGATGCAGCGACCAGAACTGGACACTACTCCAGGTGTGGCCTTACCATCAATTTGTACAACAGCATTATAATATTAGCCGTTTTGTTCTCAATACCTTTTCTAATGATCCCAAGCATAGAATTGGCCTTCTTTACTGCCACCGCACACTGAGTCGACACTTTCATCGATCTGTCCACCAGCACCCCAAGATCTCCCTCCTGATCTGTCACAGACAGCTCAGAACCCATCAGCCTATATGTGAAGTTTTGATTTTTTTGCCTCAATGTGCATGACTTTAAACTTACTTACATCGAAATGCATCTGCCATTTTGCTGCCCATTCTGCCAGTTTGGAGAGATCCTTCTGGAGCTCCTCACAATCACGTCTGGTCTTCACCACTCAGTAATGTTTGGTGTCGTCTGCAAACTGAGCCACCTCACTGCTCACCCCTGTCTCCAGGTCATTTATGAAGAGGTTGAAGAGCACCAGTCCCAGGACAGATCCTTGGGGCACACCACTTTTCACCTCCCTTCATTGTGAAAATTGCCCATTGACACCCACTCTCTGTTTCCTGGTCTTCAACCAGGTCTCAATCCAGGAGAGACCTGCCCTCTAATTCCTCTAATAATACAATCATGTTATATACCATTTGATGGATAATTTAATGCAGAATCCAAAGCAAAAAACTGCATTGAAATACCTATATTTGATCAAAAGTGATGGCCAGTTAACCAGAAAAGAAACACAACTGCCTTATGTAACAAAAAGTGAATTTGCTTGATTCAAAACTGAACAATCCAAGATCCAATGTGGTGGCTATTATGACACAGCAAGGAACCCTTAAGGTGCTAGTAGGAGTCAGCTCTCATTTCCATGAATGAGAGCTAATACTAGAACTCTTAGGGTTCAATCCTATCCAACTTTCCAGCGCCGATGCAGCTGCAATGAAGGCCCGAGGTAAAGGAACAAATGTTCCCTCACTTTGAGGAGGCCTCCATGACTACACCCCCCACTACAGGATGCAGTACACACCCCCTGGCACAACTGCATCAGTGCTGGAAAGCTGGATAGGATTGGGCCCTCATTCAGTTATGTGAGTGTCATCAAGTTGGCTGCTGGTTTTTGGTTGGTCACTGATTTGTTGGGTGACCTGTACTGTTAACAATTAAAATAAATAAATACAGTTAATGAGTGTTACACCAATCCTAGTGATATCACTGCATTTACGTTGTGCGTCGGATACTGTAATTTATTCAGTATGGACTGGTATAAGAGGAGGTCCATCATGGGGGTGATACAATGAGTTCTCCCACCAAGTGATGCAAACCTTAATTATGTCTACAAGCTGAGTGGCCTTTTGATCCTCACCGCTGAAGTTAGTAGCCACGATAGTGCTATTGGTGAACTTAAGTCATTTCTGCCCAACACTGCATTTATGCAACAGGCATCAAATATGTATACCTGTGGGCATAAATGGCTTAAGTACCTGCCAGCAACAGAAGTACCTGCCAATCAATCCAGAAGATGTCATGGTCAGTGAATCTCTGATGGATTCAGCCACTGTAGTTTTGTTCTTGCTTGTTAAATTCACGATGTCATCCACTCTTCTGATCGCAAATGGTCACCCTGGCATAAAGAATTAGTGCTCATACAACATGACAGATTGCACAGGTAACATTGATCCAGTTCAAGTGCTGCCACTGAACTGTTTCCACACAGGCCATGCCACAATCAGTCATCTGAATTTCCATGTGGTGTTCACCATTCGGAATTAATGGACCATATGGTTAAGACAACTCATATCAGCCCTCACCTCTTCCCTGGTTGGGGTTTTGATTCATGTGTTTTTTGGGAAGCTGAGACTAGACCTCTGGCTTTCCCGCAACCCCACCGCACCCCACGATAGTAGCATATAAATGAGGACTCAGCTTACATATTGTAACAGCCCAATCAAATTCCTGCCTGCTGGTGCCGTCTCCACCACTTCCAGTGCAGGAGTTGTGGCTGCTGGAGATCTCCTTGGGGTAAGGGAACACCTTCACTCTTCCGGCAGCCTCCATGCTGCTACTTAGATCCACACTACTTCAGGCTTTCAGGTTTGGGAGGGGACATAGGATATTGCAGAGGCCTCCTCCGCCATCCATGGTCTCTTTCCAGGTCTGATCTGCACTCCTCCCTGCCTCCACTCCCCTACCCCGTTACACCCTCTCCCTGCCCCATTCCACCCTCCCCCTGGCCTCCCACCATCCTGTGGAGTACCTACCTGCTCTGGTGGGCAATGGCCTCTGACTGGTGGTGGGAGGCCAGCTCAAGGCCTTTCCACTGGCCTGATGGGCCACCGTGCTGGTGCAATGTGTCTTACGGCACATTTGCAACGGTTCACCTGTTCATTCCACCAGTGGAGGCCGGCGTAGAATTGGGCTGCCCAACTGCAGTTTCATTTCTGGGAAATACAGTAACACCCCCAAGGTTTAAATACTGTTATGGTTTCATAGTTTAACATAAGGGCTTCGGCAAGGCTCTGTTGATGCCTTCTTTAATTAGACAAGTCCAAAAAGTTTCACACTTGATTAAGTAAGGTACATTTGCCACTGACATTTTGGCTGCTCATGGCCTGTATCTTATAAGGGGACGTTTCCCAGACTAAACAGGATTAACTTACATGATTATGAAATACAGCAGCAGAACAAAGGCTTTAGAAAACAATCCAGGGGCTGCTGCCTGCCCAGATGGCATGTTGTGGTGTATAATAAATGACAACAAAGAATAATAAAGGCTAATAAAGAATAATAAAGGATTACTGCATTTTTTTTTTTTTTGAAAAGGAAGCACATTAGGGCAATTATAGATTCAGCTTAAGATACTTACAACAATTAAGAATGGGAAGAATAGCTGAAAAGAAATCCAGAATACTGGTGCCATTTTTAAAACATGACCTTGTTATAATTAACGATCCAATCCCATGTAAGTGTACTCGGAGTCCGATCCTAAAGGGTTTGCGCTGGCCTACCGCTGACACACACTGTTGCAAATGTGCCATAAGGCATGCCTGTGAAAGTCAGCACCGGCCCAGCACCAGTATGCACCAGTATACACCAGTAGGTATACAGTGTATACAGTGGTGTATACAGTATACACCAGTAGGAGGCTGGCCAGACACTACACGTCCCCTTCATACAAGCACCAGGTGGGAAAACAGTAAGTCAAGGTGAGGAGGGAGGCATTCTGGGGTAAGAGGAGGGGGGAAGGCGTAGCAGGGGGGAGAGAGCAGGGCTGGAAGGGGTGTAGATGGCAACAGGCCCCGCTGCCCTATCCTAACCCCCCTCCCGGTCCAGGAAACCTGACACAGGACTCCTTGAATCTGCACCCACTCAATAGCAGGCTCTGATCTGAGGAGACCCATTGAGGCTGTCTGGTCACTACACATAGTAAGGGGGCATAAACTCCCTTACCCCAAGTAGCCCCGGTACTGCTTCCCAGCCCAGCAGGATGTAGCCATAGCTATTTTGGTGCCACTGCAGCCCCGGGTATTGAGAAGCATAGGATTGGGCTTTCAAAATTAGGCTCCATTAAGTTCCGTGGGGCTGACTCCCAAGCAAGTAGGCATAATAATAATAAATTATAATAAACTTTATTGATACCCCGCCCTTCTCCCTAAAGGGACCCAGGGCGGCTTACAACATGTTAAAAACATATTAAAAACATAATTTAACAAACAGATAAAAACATTAAAAACACATTAACAGATACCATAAAACAGCAGTCAGATAAAAAGTTAGATAAAAAGAGCATAAAGCAGCAGATCGTAGAGGAATCAGGCCTGTAGAAAATACTAAAAGATGTAGAAAAGATGTTAAAAAGGCCATGAGCTCAGAAGGCTTGTTTAAACAGAAGGGTCTTCAGGCCTCGCTGAAAAGTCTCAAGAGAGGGAGCCAATTCTCAAGTCAAGGGGAAGGGAGTTCCGTAACGTTGGTGCCACTACTGAGAAGGCCCTATTTCTTGCCGCCGCCCCACGTACCTCCTTAGGCGGTGGCACTTGTAAAAAGGCCTTCTCTGATGACCTAAGAGGACGAGCCGGATTGTGCGGAAGTAGGCGATCCTATATTGGGCGGATAGCATTGGATTGTGGGTCACATTACATCCCAGCCAATGGTATTTAGTGCAACAGCTGGGAGCGTGCACAAAATCCAAGTCAAAAACATTATATAACAAATAATTATAAATTATAATCGCTTTAAAAGTGTAGTAGGTAGGGGATATAGGTGGTATAGTGTCAGCAGATGCAGCCACAGTTATTACCCTTGGCCCCCCCCCATGAAATAATAAATGAAACCCAAATAAAATGCTTTTTAAATAGATTTGGGGGTTTTTTTGTTGGTGTTGCTATTGTTTCACGAAAATGAGAGGCGCATTGTCATCGGCAGTTTTTCCCAGAGCTACTGATAAGGAACTGCCTGCTACATGGGGGGGGGGGTGAAATACTAAACCCATAACACACATTCAAACTCACGGAGTGTGAGCAGTCAGTAATAAATAAGATACATTTTCCCCCCTATGGGCACATCAGTTTTGAACCTTATGCTACTCCCACATCTCTATGGACGAAAGTCACAAATGTGAAACCAAACATCATGCATGTTACTGGGGTCTGAGTCAGTTTTGATAAGAACATGAGTCCTGCTGAGGACTCAGGCCATAGGCCCATCTCAGGCCATAGGCCCAGCTCGTCCAGCTTCCCGTATCTCACAGC
>NC_089821.1:5630000-5682500 GCF_035046505.1 Tiliqua scincoides | reverse complement strand
AGAATGGTTGTCTGGCTGGGCCCCAGAAGTGGACCTCCATTTAGAATATATGCCTGAGTGATTTCTCTAGTCTCTTCCCGGCTGGGTGAAGCAGGGACTGTTTCTGCATGATTTCTTGGGCTGATGAGAAGCAATTATGCCTTAAATGAAGTCATTCATGTCTGCCATTTTGTTTGCATATTTTTCAGCGTTCACCTGTTATTAAACCTGTCTTTAAACTGTAAACTAGTTTTAAGTAGACTTTTATGTCTCACACAGTTCTTGTAATCAGAGAAAAACAACATAGATAATAATGTTTTCTTCACAAGTCACTCAAACAAGAAATCTAATAAAGTGCTTTAAAACACACACACACACACACATACACCCTAAAGTAGCATTTGAGAATATTTTGGACATTTTTGCTTTTGTTATTGTGTAATTAAGAGCCTCATTTTTAAAGTCCATTGTTGTTCTCCATATAGCCTGATTTATAAGCAGAAGGAAGGAAAAGTCCTGCCAAGTTTAATGAGATGTACTCTCAGGTAAGTGTACGTGCAATTCATCGACTCTATAGGGGTGCAACGGAGGCAAGAAGATGAAAGTATATAGAATGAGAGTTTAATATTTTTGATAAATAATTATCAACGGATTGAGTTAGGCTTTTTAAAATGTTATTTTTCATTCATTATTGCAAAAAACAAACAAAAGCCCCACCCCCTTCTTAATTAATTTTCTTCACAGACAAAGTGTCCAACAACTGAAGCTTGGTTACATAGATTTGGTTTTTTAAAAAAAATTAAACTGATACATCTAACACCATTTTTTTCTGAAAGCGATTTCCAAAGTAACGCTCACTTCAAGGCTTAGCAAAATACCAGGATCACCCATATAATGACAGATGTGAATTCACTTAACGCAAGACATACTTTATGCTAATTCACTCAACTTTTTTATTATTTCGTTACATTCCTGAATTTCCATAAAGGAGCAAGAGTACATTTTGGATCAATGCAATTTAACCACTGAAATTTCTCAAGGTTGGAATTCTCTTGCCTCTTTTTGCATCCCCCTTCAGGTTTTAATAGGTACAGGATAAATGGCTAAATAAATAAATAAATAAATAGGGCAGCACCAGTGCAACCCTAGACATGTTTACTCAGAAGTAAGTCCCATAGTGTTCAGTGGGGTGCCCTTTCAAGTAAGTGTGTTGAGGATTGCAGCCCAAGGGACATTACACAGGGGGACTGTAATGTTTTACAAAACCAATTTCTGGTATAGGAAATTACTCTTAATTAGCCCTGTGATGCTCATACCCAGTAGCATAGCTAAAGGGGGTGCAAAGCTTCCGTTATGCTCTCATGGCCCAGAATGGCTCCAAAGGGGAGGGGCCTCTTGCACGTCCCGGTGAGGCGCCCTGCTAAACTTCGTGCTTTGCACCCCCTCTAGCTATGGCATACCTGATGCAGTAATCATGGTTAAGAAGTCATACCTTCATGTTACAGCACAGTACATAAAAATGCAGTTGACATTTTTACAGTTGCAGTTACAGTTACAGTAACATGCAGTTGCAGTTACAGTTCTTCTGTAAATTTATTTTAAACTTAATCAGAAAGAGGTCTAAAGAGACCTGGATGTATCTCCAAATACAGGAAAAGGTTGGGGGGTGAGGTCGAAGGGAAGGGGATTTTACTCAGGTGGTTTGGCTTTTTCTTTTTTAAGGGAGAGCGCAAAAAGGGAAGCCGCTCCTTCCAAATAATTCAACAGCCCTAAATTACTAGGCCAGGCCTTGCACACTGCTGCGCTTTAAACTATTTGCTAAATTCATTATTGTTTGGATTACTACAAATGATTTTCAGATTTTTGTTCTCATGGCACTGGAAATTTCCCCTGTCATTTACTTCCTTGCCATTTGCGTGCAAATTCTACTCGGACTGGGATCCCTGCCATTCCATTTTCTTCACAGTGAAGGGTTTGCTCTGCTCCTGGTGGGGCAAAGTCATGACCCAGAAAAAAATTGATTCATGAATTCTCAGGGCGCAGCTAAAGGAGAGACAAAATATGCCTTGGCTGAGCTCCTACTAGTGACAATTTAAAACCTGTAATTAGTTTGGATGCAAGCTGTAGAAGGAATCGGAATTTAAAGTGCATTAATTCAAACTGATATATTAACTTTAACAACGTAGATGCCTTATTATGGAGAATCATTATTACAGTCTGTTTGGCTAACTGCTGGAAGCGAGGCACTATTAACTTAGGGGGAAAAAATGATTAGCAAATGGCAGTAAGTCTGGGAAACATTTTATACATGATGCAGAGTTTTTAAGGGAAGCACAACTTTTTGTGAGGTGAGTTTGCTTTTGTCCTAGAGTCTATTTTTAACTCCCATCATCCTTTTGCTCCACAATAGTCAAGGCCAGGTCCTGCAACCACTTTAGCTAACTCCCTGACATTTCTATGAACCGCACAGCTGAAATGTTATACAGTAATTAATGTTGATCCTAGCATACACTCAGCCTCCAGTACAAATTAGGATGGAAAAGGTTATCATAATATTTTGCTAGTCTGTTTAGTCAATTTCAAATGCTCCCTGTGGGGGGACAAACAAAAAATGGGCATTTCTCAAAAGTTAGGTTGCTTGAGAAAGCCGCGACCAAGTCTTTTTTTGGATCGGAAAGGAAAGAGAAGTTTGGAGATCTGCTTTGCAAAAGAATTAAACTTGCAAAGGAGAGATTTGGAGACTGAGAAGCACTCAAAGCCCCGAGGGCCAGATTGCCATGTTGTGGTATGCCGTTTTGTGCATAGTGCTAGCAGATGATGACTGAAACTCCAGCTCAAGAACTGTTATCTTGCGGAGTTCAGATCCAGGTACAACCAGCAGCTGTATCTTCTCGGCCTGTCAGTGGTGTCTGAAAAAACACCCAGAGACTAAATAATTTAGATTACACTATTCTGACCTGTATAATTGTTTGAATGAGTAATGCGGCAACTAACTGATGGAGGTCAACCATCTGTAGAGGAAACATAGAATTTGGTTTCATTTCCAAACAAACTTTTGAAGAGCGCTGGGAGGTAGGAGAAAGTCCGAAGAGGGGCCAAGCACTTATCTGGTTAAAACTTCCATCACTCGCGGAAAGGAACATTAATCGCAAACAGACCAGGGACAGCAGCTAAGTTTGATCTATCCAACATGTCATTAATCTATCTTTTCTTTCCTATAGGTTAACGTGAATGGGTTTTAAATATCCATTATCACGACTGATGTAGTCATTACTTAGCAAACAAATTACAAACATCGAGAACCCTGGCCGTATGGAACTCATCACGGCACCTTCCCAGTGTAATGTGGTTTTTCACTGTTCTCCCTGAAGAGAATAAAAGCTCAAAATGCATTACACCCAATGTATACACAGATTAAATTCTAGCAACCTGGTTGTAACAGATCGACTGAATGGTCCAAAGGAAAGTCTGCCCCATGCGAAGCTGATGAAGCTACGCAGGTTTGGCCCTTCAAACTGCCTGAAGGCAAGACCACCTGCGAAACAGATGTGAGTGCTTCAGAGGAAGCACATTATTTAATGAATGGGTGAATAATACTGGCCCCTTAAGGCTAATATTTGCACTTATGTCATCTTTTATGCAGGTCATGAGAGCATTATTTTCAGGTGGAATCATCTCCACAAAGGATGCAAGTACCTTGGCAGTTTTCATAGTCATTGATTTCAACGGGAGACATTGAAGCTTTCCCACTGAGAAGCTGAGAAGGGCTTAATGACGGCAGGATTGGGAGCAGTCTGTAAAATATTCCGTTAGCAAACATGTTGTTCGTTCAGCGATGAAACAAATGAAAACTGTGAAACTGTATAAGGTGCTTTCTTGACAGGTGGGAGGAAGGTGTCATCCAGCGTGGAGGAGAAGGCCTTCTATAATTCTGTCGGAGTCATTCTAGGATTTTAAGAGAACATTTATTTAGTTGAGAAGACCAGCAAGCTCTGAAGTACCGTCTAGATTGAGGGCAGGTCAATGAAGATGCCTTGTCAATATGATATTCCTCCCTGGCAATGGGAAATTTTTGTGCAAGCGACTCACGTTTATAAAACATATGGTGATGTAGACAATGCAAATTAATCACTATGCATGTACATGCTGGACACTTGTTAAGAACAACTTAAGACATTTTGTAGTCATTGCTTGCAGCAGCAGCATTTTAAAAATTGATGCCATCCAACCCACACATAGATCTCTACACTATGGTATAAATAAGGGTACTGCACCTCTATGAGTCTTCTGGCCTACAAAGGCCACCTTGGCTGGGGGGAAGGAATCAACCACCATTGCATCAATTAGATGTTGTCCACCAGAGATTTTCACAAGTGGTTAGAACTTGGCCTATTCTGAATGGAGGAGAAAAGGGGCAGAAGGCAAAATCCCCAAGGCCCATGCTTCCAGGGGGCGCGGGCAATGAGAAAACAAACCATGCAGTACACAATAAATTGATTACAAAACAAATTTGGGCACCTCAATCTCAGCCTATCCAGGGCTGCGTTTCCATAACAGCTTTAATCCACTTGCACCTGGGGGAACTGTACTTCTGGGATCTGTGCCAGTTATGTAGCTGCTGCAAATCTGTGAGGCCCAATGTTATGCTGGGTGGGCCGATATGGTTGGTTGGCACCCTTCAGACTCGAAAGACTATGGTATAAGCCTACAGCATCTGGTACTTCCAGGCGGTCTCCCATCCAAGTACTAACCAGGCCTGACCCTGCTTAGCTTCCAAGATCAGACAAGATCGGGAGATAGTGTTCAGTATAGGGAGATGGTTGGCAGCCTTCAGTCTCGAAAGACTATGGTATAAGCCTACAGCATCTGATACTCCCAGGCGGTCTCCCATCCAAGTACTGACCAGGCCTGACCCTGCTTAGCTTCCAAGATCAGACGAGATCCGGAATGTGCAGGCCGATAGGGAGGTTAGGATACGATGTGTTATGCTGCCATTCCCAGCTCCACCCAGGCCTGATCTGCCCCCTTTCTGCCCTCCCCTGTCTAAAAAGGCCCCTTCCTTGCCTCCAACATGCCCTACTGCCACCCTCCCCTAACTTCCAGATGCAATTTTACCTGTATTGTCTGGTGAAGAGTCAAGATCTAGCACTGCTGGGCTGGCATGGACCTGCTGGAGGTGACTTAGTAGAGCAGCTGATATGGTGCACTTAGACCTGAAGAGGGAGGAACAGTAGCCAGGTATAAAACATAGATAAGGCATAATGCAACTTATGCAACAGAAACATTGCAAGGTCCAGTTGGCAGAGTCAAGTCTAAATGGGATAATAATAATAATAATAATAATAATAATAATAATAATAATAATAATAATAATAATAATAATAATAATAATAATAACAATAACAATAACAATAACAATGACAATGACAATGACAATGACAATGACAATGACAATAACAACAACAACAACAGGTATTTTTATACCACCTTTCTTGGTCTTTATTCAAGACTTTATTCAAGGCGGTTTACATAGGCAGGCTTTTATCTAAATCCCTATTTAGGGATTTTTACAATTTGAAAGAAGGTTCTTTCTTTCAAGAACCACTACGTTCAGGTGTTTCATTCCTATCTGGCTTCACATTCTGGCCTCCATCCTCCCACGCTCAGAGCAGGTGGAAATAGCTCGGCTTCAGCTTGTCAGCTGCTCCAAGGTCGCACGGTGCCGGTGGCCTCGAACTGGCGACCTCGTGGATGTTATCTTCCACGGAGGCTCTACCCTCTAGACTAGACCTCCTGCCCCACTCGTATCGGTAAACAGGTAGCCCCACTCCTTGTTTGCCAAGATCAATAACATAGCCAGAGGGTGGGTGAGGCTTGGTTACATGCCATGAAAGCAGGCCCCTCCCACTTGCCATAGGAGCCATTCCGGGCAGTGATGGCAACATGCACTTAGTTAATCATAACTGGCAAATTTGAAAATGTTGACATTCAACCCAATGGTTCTAACGACCGTTTTTGAGATCACACCCAAAGGTGGAAATATTTCAGATTCTGAAATTTGGAAAGCGTCATTCCAGCTCTAGTGGCAAACCAATCCAACGCTACCATGACAGTATAGTATAACTTCTTCTAAACAATAAATACAATCTCATTAATAATATTTATGCATACTGGGTATCGTTTACAGCTTAAACAAATCACCTCCCTAAATACTCCACATAAGAACACAAGAACATAAGAACAGCTCCACTGGATCAGGCCATAGGCCCATCTAGTCCAGTTTCCTGTATCTCACAGCAGCCCACCAAATGCCCCAGGGAGCACACCAGATCACAAGAGACCGCATCCTGGTGCCCTTCCTTGCATCTGACATAACCCATTTCTAAAATCAGGAGGTTGCACATACACATCATGGCTTGTAACCCATAGTGGATTTTTCCTCCAGAAACTTGTCCAATCCCCTTTTAAAGGCATCCAGGCCAGACGCCATCACCACGTAGGTCTGCACATAGGTCCACATAGGCCACAAGACCACATAGGTCTGCACTGAAGAATCTGAAGTTAAAGGTTTGGTATCGGAATATCTACTGTCACTATTTGACATCCAATGGCATTTTATAATTGATATTCAATATTAGATAGCTGACGTTACTTTTATATTT
This sequence comes from Tiliqua scincoides, assembly GCF_035046505.1. Classification (NCBI taxonomy): domain Eukaryota; kingdom Metazoa; phylum Chordata; class Lepidosauria; order Squamata; family Scincidae; genus Tiliqua; species Tiliqua scincoides. Next base: position 5,675,859 of record NC_089821.1, on the reverse strand, counting down.
GATGGCCTAGCTGACCATTTTGACAGCCGATAAGCTAATATTTGTTATTTTGTAGAAGACAGATGCTTTGATCCAGGGACTGTGAGCAAGGAATGGACTTGCTAAACTGTCAATTCCACTTACACGTCTCATAGTAAGCCCTGCTTCAAAAGACCACATGCTAGGATTAACGAGCGTTTCAAGGGTTCTTGCTTTGACCTGAAGATTCTAACTCACTCTCTGGGAGTTCAAGAACCATGGCAAGTTTTGCAGGGTTAGGATGGAAAGCAGCAACACGATCCCCAACATCGCGCCCCTGTGGGGGAAGGGGGGCCATTTTTTTATTTGCTGCCGGGGTCCGGGGGATGTGGGGAGCTCCACAGAGCCCTCTGCTGGGATTCCCGCGGCTTGTAGAATGCTAAAAAAATGATTACAACCCACTTCCCGGGTGCAATCGCTAAACTGGAAGTGGGCTGCAATCTTTTTTTTAACATTCTACAAGCCTTGGGGAGCCTTGCAGAGGGCTTCCTAGAACCCCCTGTACCCCCAGGCCCTGGCAGCAAGTAAGTACAGTTTAAAAAAAACAGCCCCCTCTTCTCCTGCAGCCTCGCAATCCTGGGGAGCTTTACAATTTTAAAAGTCACTTCTGTTTCTCCGTAAAACTGGAAGTGATTTTTTAATGCCTTATAAGGCATTAGGGAGCCCCAGAGGCCTTGCCTCCAGAGCAGATGGATACGTGTCCCCTGTATCTGCGGATTCAGATATTTGTGGGGGATTCCAGAACGGAACCTCCATGGATACGGGGCCACGCCTGTATGAATCACTCTTTTCTCAACAAAATAGCCCCAAATATTGTAGCCTACCCACATAAGTGAAAATACTCCAAGTCTCGAATCCAGTACTTCCCAAAACTTTTCGCACTAGGATCCACTTTTGAAAATGGCAGTCTATTGCAATCAACTGGCGTAGTGCTTCCCAAACACCTACAAGGGGGTTGAGAGCACTGAAAGTGTGCGCAGGGGAGGGGCTTTGGCAACAACATGATTCCCAAGATTGCGCTGCTGCCAGGGATGGGAGGGGTTTTTTCACTTACTGGCAGCTGGCGCTGGAGCCCTCCACAGGACCAGGGAGCCCTCCACAGGCAAAAAGGGTTGTTTTTTTTAAATTATTTTTTACAAACATGTCAGTCCGGTGTAACACTGGGTTGCTCAGGAGGGGGTTTAGGATTCGACCTAAATGCCGGCAGCCAATTCCAAACCCCTCCTGGGCCCAGTCTGTCCACCAGCTCCTGCCACCCTCCCTCTCCCTCCTCAATCCCCCCTCGAAACACCCTTGCCTAGTCTCTCCAAATCCCCACACCAGCGACCCACCACCAGTGCAAACATACCAGCGCAAGTCCAGTTCTGGTGCAGGAAGGCCGATACCCATCTTGCGCTGGCCTCTCTGTGGCGCTATAAATATGCTTTAACGGCACATTCACGTCACCCGGAGGCAAACAGTTTTGAATTGCACCCTTAATTGATTTCAACGGAACTTAAGTACAACTTTCTATGGCCTGGGGCTAAATGTGTTGATTTAATATCTAATATGACTTTTTAATAGTACAAAGAGATGTGATTGGACTGAGATCTTCAAATGACACACAGCCGCTTCAGGGGGAGCTCCTGTGACATCCACCTTTCAAGTGCATGCAAGTCACCTTGAGCTAGTTACCAAACCTGAGACCTCTTTGACAATACTGTGTGATCACATCAGTTTTGTAAGTGCTCTCCGCATGGAGCGGAGGAAGATTGATTCAAGCTATATTGAGGAGATTGCGACAAGCTACGACAAGCTTTATTCCCTGCTTGTTGCCCCAGCTTTTTTTTTCACTGCCAGTAAGGATGTGTGATGCTTTGGGGAAATGGCTGTCTCGATGAGACCCCTGATTGCAAAGGACTTTCCAACTGGAAATGATACAATGTTCGATTTTTATTTTTTTTTAATTTCATCCTGCCGCCAATTCTTACCAAAAAAAAATCCCCATGACACTCATCTTGACAGTCACCCCAATGACCAAGTGTTTCATTGTCCATTTCCAGAACCGCACAGAAAACACACACAAGCATTTGTCAAACTGGGGGTCTGGTACGAAATACTGTTTGCCACTTAAGAGAAGCAGCGGATTTTATAAACTGTGGTGGAGCTGCTGATATATATATCAGCAGCAACTGTTACCCTGCACATGCCCAATCTCGTCTCATCTTGGAAGCTAAGCAGGGTCAGAACTGGTTAGTATTTGGATGGGAGACCGCCTGGGAATACCGGGTGCTGTAGGCTTATACCATGATCTCAGAAGCTAAGCAGAGTCAGGCCTGGTTAGTACTTGGATGGGAGACCGCCTGGGAATACCGGGTGCTGTAGGCTTATACCATAGTCTTTCGAGACTGAAGGTTGCCAACTATATACATGCGCGCACACACACACACACACACACAAGCACAAAGCTGATACAGAAATGAGAATTGGGGGAAAGGTTCATGGAATAAATGGAGGAAAGGTTCGTACAGTGACAGAAGACGGCGCTCATTGGTCTCAAATCGAGACATTAAAGGATTTGCTTTCATATTTGTGACTGAAAGCTGAGGCTCCCTGATCTCAGTTCTGTTATCCAGTGGCATAGCTAGAGGGGGTACAAAGCACTAAGCTTTGCAGGGAGCATGGCATACAAGTGGCCCCTTCCTCTCCCTCTTCCAAGCCATTCCAGGCGGAGGCAGCAAAGGAGGAATTTGCTGTATCACAATTGTGATATAGCACATGCTTACACGAAGAATGTTTAAAGCTCAACTTCTAGCCAAGGTAGAAACAGAATGCTGACCTAGATGGATTCAGTACAGGCAGATGGATTCTAAGCCTTCCTTCTGGTGGAGGAAAATGAAGTAAACCAGTCTTTCTGTACTGCGTAATGTGACACAACAAACATTGATCGGAGGCTTGGCTCACTGGGCAGAGCTCCAAAGAGTGTTTTTCACCCACTCTAGAAAGCCTTCCTGTCCACCCTGAGTCACTTACAGGGGTTTGTCATATTGCCTCTGGCCTCTCAACCCAGAAGTATGTGATGATGATGTCATCACCAGAAGTGGCACTTCCTATAGGGGGTTCATGCAAAGTAGTAGGGCAGGGATAAATGTTGAGAAATGCTGAAGTAAACTAATGGAGCAAGACTTAATGGACTAAGAGCCCAATCCTGCGGCACGTTTGCAGGGCTAACTGCCGGGCTCCCTCTGGAGGTGGCTCAGCTCCGGCCGGCGCTGAGCCACCACCTGGCGGGCACCCGCGTTCCACAGCGCAGCGGTGCCTGCGACCACCGGGCTGCGGGATGGGGAGTGGGGCAGGGACAGGGGCGTTCTGGGGGGTGGGGAGGCCGGCATGACGTGGGGAGGGGGCACGTGCCAGAGAAATGCCCGGGGGTGGGCAGGAGGAGGATCCGTGGAGCTCTGCTCCGCAGAATCCTAGGCTCTCGTGGAGGCTGTGTGCCTTACACAAGCACCTTTACTTTAGCATTGCCGCTAAAGACAGTAGCCCCATTACGGAGAGCAGCCCCTTACCTGCCTCCTCCCTCGTGCCGCGCTGGATTCGGTGGCAGACCTCGTGGTGCCGCCGAGCGGGGCTCCCCGGGCAGCTCAGGATTGGGCTGCTCCTTAGGATTGGGCAGTAAGACATCATTCCATGTCTATCTTTCTCCCTTCAAGTTCTGCATGGACATCTGGCAAAACCTGTCACAGAATTTATCTCTGATAAATCCAGTTCTGTTCCTCTGGGATTTCTAACATGGGCAAATAAATAAATAAATAAATAAATTTCTACCTCCACCATCTCATCCTCCTGCACCATGTGGGTACTCACAAGTTGCTTTAAGAGCCTTTTACATTTCCGGCATTTCCACAATGACGTCAGTTCCACCCACGTTACACCTGTTCAAACATAAATATTTTCATGCTGTTAGAATTACCAACCAGACCATTCGGGAGCGTGGGAGAGGCCCCTCCACTGTCACCGATCACTTGTACTCTAAAATTCCTTTATGGTAGAAACAGCAACTCATTATCTTAGATTCATGTTCTTGAATTTCAATGTTTGTTTTCTTGTATTTATTATTACTGTTATTGTGGCAGCAGAAGTATACATGGAAGATCTACATTTCAGAGTAGGAAGGAAGGAAGGAAGGAAGGAAGGAACGGTGAGATGTTGAACCAGACCTGCGGATACAGGATCCCTGGATATGGAGGCCCTACCTGTACAATCTGTACAACTATGGTTGAAACCAAAAGCTTCACAGAAGAAGTGGCCATAAGCTCCAAATGTACCTATTTGCCAGGGACAGCTCTTTTTCTGCTCTATGTTGCTAAATCACTGACCCTATTGTGTACAGCCTTGCTACACAAGGTGGGTCGTGCTCCAGAAAACATAGTCATGAAAGTTTCAGGGATGTGTGCTATGGAGGCAGCAGGTGAGGTATAAATGCCCCACCAGAGTCCTCCAAAAAGCGGTGCTGTTTGAGTGTTACAAGACTCAAGATTACATTACAAGATTACGAGTTACAAGACATGATGTGTATGTGCAGCCTCCTAATTTTAGAAACGGGCTATGTCAGATGCAGGGGAGAGCACCAAGATACAGGTCACTTGTTATCTGGTGTGCTCCCTGGGGCACTTGGTGGGCCACTGTGAGATACAGGAAACTGGACTAGATGGGCCTATGGCCTGATCAAGCGGGGCTGTTCTTATGTTCTTATGAATGCTCCCGTTCACTCCCAAACACTCCCATCGCAAGTGCTCCAGCAGCTGTTCGGATTGCATGGGTTGGGAGTATTTGAGCACTCATACAATGGTGGCAGTTCTGCTTCACCTACTGCCCCCACAATGCATGCCCCTGGAAGATTTCATACAATATCCACCACATGTGTTAAGAACATAAGAAGAGCCCCACTGGATCAGGCCAAAGGCCCATCTAGTCCAGCTTCCTGTATCTCACAGCAGCCCACCAAATGCCCCAGGGAGCACACCAGATAACAAGAGACCTGCAAGGCCTCCTGGGAATTGTAGTTAAGAACATAAGAACAGCCCCACTGGATCAGGCCATAGGCCCATCTAGTCCAGCTTCCTGTATCTCACAGCGGCCCACCAAATGCCCCAGGGAGCACACCAGATAACAAGAGACCTGCAAGGCCTCCTGGGAATTGTAGTTAAGAACATAAGAACAGCCCCACTGGATCAGGCCATAGGCCCATCTAGTCCAGCTTCCTGTATCTCACAGCGGCCCACCAAATGCCCCAGGGAGCACACAAGACAACAGACACAACCTGCGTCCCGGTGCCCTCCCCTGCATCAGGCAATCAGAGGCAGCCTGCCTCTAAAACCAAGAGCTTGCACATACCCACTATGACTTGTAACCGGTAATGAACTTTTCCTTCAGAAATTTGTCCAATCCCCTCTTAAAGGCATCCAGGCAAGATGCCATCACTACTTCCTGTGGCAAAGAGTTCCACAAACTAATTACACACTGGGTGAAGAAATATTTTCTTCTGTCTGTCCTAACTCTCCCAACACTCAAATTTTGTAGAAAGTTGAGTGTTGGGGCAGTTAGGACAGACAGAAGAAAATTCTGTCAGAGTTCAGTCAGAGCCAGATGGCCCAATCCTATACTTTTTAAGAAATCAACAGTGAATTGCTAACAAAAGGCTGAGGGAGCAGGATAATACCATAGGAAGCAGGACAGCAGCCTGGAGAAACACCCAACACCACAGAACGACTGAGCAAAGACTAGGTTCTTCCTCCTTCCCTTCACAACTGCAGAAGAAGCAAGTTTCCTGTCTAAAAAAGTAGGAGCTTTTCCATGCGCAGGAGACAAAAGAAGCAGCTGTCCAGGTCACCTAGGCTGAAAATGGATTGGGGCATCAGCACTAGTGTGAAGGCCTTTGTTGACCATCTGAGGCCCTGACTGGTCAATGAATTCCATGCAAATCCATTGACTAAGCCTTGTGGTTCCTCCTCCTCCTCCTCTTTCAGTGTTTCTTCAGGGGCAATGTTTATCATTGCCCGTAACCAGTCTTCCCTTTCATTTTCCCTATATATTTAGGGGGGGGGGGGAAATCCCTGTGCCCAAGGCTGGCCCATGCATGAGGTCACTAGTCTTCAGTAGGGTTCCCAGAGGGGGCACAATACTAAGTTTTGCAGATGCCTTGCCATTTAAACAGTCCTCCTCCTCACTGTTGGAGCCATTCTGGGTGGTGAGAGGAATGTGGGGACTCCTCCTCTGCTTTGCTCTCACTGCCTGGAACTGTTCTGAAGGTGAGGGGGAGGACCACTTAAACGGTGCGTTGAACCAGGGGACATCCACTAAAATTGAGTGTTGGGAGAGTTTGGACAGACAAAAGAAAATATTTCTTTACTCAGCATGTAGTTGGTCCTTGGAACTCCTTGCCACAGGATGTGGTGATGGCATTTGGCCTAGATGCCTTTAAAAGGGGATTGGACAAATTCCTGGAGAAAAAATCCACCACGGGTTACAAGCCATGATGTGTATGTGCAACCTCCTGATTTTAGAAATGGGCTACGTCAGATGCAGGGGAGGGCACCGGGATGCAGGTCTCTTGTCTTGTGTGCTCCCTGGGGCATTTGGTGGGCCACTGAGGGATTCAGGAAGCTGGACTAGATGGGCCTATGGCCTGACCCATAGGCTAAACTACAATTCCCAGGAAGCCTTGCAGGTCTCTTGTTATCTGGTGTGCTCCCTGGGGCATTTGGTGGGCCACTGAGGGATTCCGGAAGCTGGACTAGATGGGCCTATGGCCTGATCCAGTGGGGCTGTTCTTATGTTCTTATGATGCACCTGCAAAACCTAATGCTGTACCCCCCCCCCCCGGAACGCTACTGCTAGTCTTAAATGGGCCATAGTCTTAAATGCAGTAGATGCATTTAAGAGGCATAGCTAGATGGTATGCAAAGCACTAGATTATTCAGGGAACCTCACAGTGGAATGCAAGCAACCCCTCCCTCTCTCCAGACCGTATATGCCTCTGTTTTGCACCTACCACCTTGAATGACTCAGAAGGGGAGGGGGAGAGGCCGCTTGCTTGCCATGGTGAAGATCCCTGCAAAACTTAGTGTTTTGCACTCCCTCTAGCTATGCCACTGCTTAAATGTACAGGGTCCTCTGCAGAATCATAAACTCAAATGGAAGTCAAAAGAGCGTGTATCAGCTCATTCCCCTTAAATAACCACATTTCTAGAATTCTGCTGGAAATAAATGTCTGTTTTCATATTACATGCCAGATCAGATACATTCCTGAGTTTTACAAAAACATGCCAGGCGCACAAATTCATCCTTTGCATCACTTCTGAAAGCTTCCGTAGCCTTATCAAACCTCACCCCGGATCTCCAAGTCAGCGTCAATGTTATAGTAAATAAAGAGCCATGCTTCACATCTTAGCAAGCCATTTTCGAAATATTTAGCACTCGAGTGCGAAGAGAAGTGAGAATTCCAATTGTCAGCACTTAACGCTTTCTTATTCACCAGTCCCGGGAAATTGTGTCCTGGAAAACAAAAGCACAGTTAAAATGGAAGCCACCGGATTGCGAAAAATCTGCACTATATCGCTCATTCCTTTTTCCAATAGTGAACTCAAGGACTGCTTGTTTTTATTTTCCGTGCTGGTGGTGCTCACTACCATATTTTTTCGACACACTGCCTTGTGGCCTCCTGAAAGGTTATTTTGAAATATTCCAGGACAAAATACTTCACAGCTTATTATACCGTACACGACAATACCCAGATCTGTCAAACCTGGATGTGACATTACCCTGTTACATTCTAAATTACATCAGCAGATGTTCTTGTTAAAAGCTATGGCTCCTTTAAGAGTTGCGGCAACCTTTTCCATCCTGGTGGTGACAGTCAAATTGATGGCTTGCTGATTTAACAGCACATTTAACAGCACATATTTTTTTTTTTCTAACCAACATGAAGAGATTAAGAGGTTGTCAGAAAGATATCAAGAGAAGTTAAGGGATTAATTTCAAAAGTCATTTTAAATTAACAACCAAGGGCTAGCGTTCTTTGAGAATACTTTTAAAGATGAAGTTGGATGGAATGATCAATGACAGAGGACTTCTTAGCAGCAATTTAGCGGTGTAGTGGTGACTTCCTGATCCCCATTCTAATTTTCTTAATGCAGACTTTTCCAATTCATAAACTGAATACATTTCCTTCACAATTTGTTTGTCCTCAATAACGTGATGAAACTTTGAAGCACTCATTAATAAGACAATGTCACATAGTTTAAATTACAGCGTGGATCATTCAGAAGAGGTACGACCTCCTTACTGTTGACAAGGGAAGCAGGAGGCATCAGATTGCAAGTTAGGCATTTTAAAAGAAAAAATCACGATCTCGACTGGCAAAACATTGGAGCTCTTCAATGGATACTCTTCCAAAAATAGGCACATTTGATATACCGCAGAATCAATTGCCGCACTCTTTGTGCTGAAAAATACAACGGTGATTTGAGAAGCCATTTTGGAAGCTGAAAAGAGCGCTGATTGAGAGGTGGAGCTGCACCTGCCTCCGTAGAAAAGTATTAAAATAATGGACACTCAAACTAGGCCTCCTCCCCACGGCTGATCCCATAATGTCCAAAACATGATGTCCTTCCTTGACTGCGCTGACAGTTGGTAAGCAGAATATGAAGTCGAGCTGCCAGATGCAAGGAGGACTTTTTACCATCTGCTGTGGTGTTGCTAGAGGGGGTGCAAGGCGCTAAATTTTGCAGGGAGCCTCACCACAGCATACAAGTGGCCCTGCCCCTCCCCTTCAGATCCATTCCAGGCCACCACCCAGAATGAATCTGAACGGGAGGGGCTGCTTGCACACTGCTCCAAGCTCCCTGCAAAGTTTAGTGCTTTGCACACCCTCTAGCTATGCCACTGGGTCCATCTAATGAATGCAAAGGCACTGCAATAACTGACAAGCATTAGGTCCCCATTTTAAAATCATATATATGTTACATATTCGCAGGAGGGCAGGAGGTCTGGTCTAGAGGGTAGAGCCTCCGTTAGCCCGAAGATAACATCAGAAGGTCGCCAGTTCATGGACACCGGCAGCTCCCTGAAAGGCTGAGAATGGTGAGAACTTGAAGCAGCTGACAAGCTGAGCTGAGTGATTCCACCTGCTCTTGGGGTGAGCAAGAAGCGACTTGGCTGCCCTCCACGTGAGAGATGGAGCTGCTTGTCAGCCTGCCTGGGAGAACTGAAGGCCAGAAGTGAGACCAAACCAGGAAGATCCATTCTGAAATGTTGTTGGTTCTTGAAAGAGAGAACCTCTACGATCATAAAAATCCCCTTGAGGGATTTAGAAGCACCTGCCTGTGTAAACCGCCTTGAATAAAGTCAGAAGAGTGATCTGATGACCAGAAAGGCAGTATATAAATACTGAGTTGTTGTTATTATTATTTGTAAACTGTTGGAAGTTCGAACCTTATGGCCACTAGCCATTTTTGAGAGCATCATATGATTTTTATAGTGGTGCCAGAGTTGTGTGCCAAGAAGGGCTTTTTCTCACCCTACCTCTTGGGGTGTTCCTGTTTCCTTAAGGCAGCAGGACTTATCTCAGGTAATCACAGGACATGGAGTAGTATCTATTGACACCTCCATAACACTTCTTTTAGGATACTATAGTAAATGGGTTCTGCTTAAGAACATGAGAACATAAGAAGAGCCCCACAGGAAAAAGCCAAAGGCCCATCTAGTCCAGTTTCCTGTATCTCACAGCGGCCCACCAAATGCTTCAGGGAACATATTAGACAACAGACACAACCTGTGTCCTGGTGCCCTCCCCTGCATCTGGCAATCAGAGGCAGCCTACCTCTACCTTGCACATACCTACCATGACTTGTAACCCATGACGAACGTTTCCTCCATAAATTTGTCCAATCCCCTCTTATGGGCCAGATCACAGTATTAGAGAATAGTAGCATTGCTAGGGCACAGGTATCCAGGGTCAGGTGATGCAATGATGCCTCCAGTTTCATCCTGTCAGCCCCCTGCATATGCCATCATCCCTCCTCTTTACATGTGCTGTCAGCTCTCCTCCGCGCATGTGTGGACCTGGTCCCAGAAACTGCTCGATTTGGAGCTGTATGGGGACAAGGGCAGGTGAGATGGCCGATGTCACTGTGTTTACACGTGCCTCTGGTAAGTGCTGTCACCAACCCCCAGTGGAGACAGCAGAAAACTGCCACTCTGCCATGGGGGGCAATGTAACCCCTACCCCAGCTTAGCTACGCCACTGTTAGAGAATATGCTTTGCAAGCCGAAGGTCCCAGGATCAATCCTTGCTGGTATTTATTGAGAGAGGAGGAATTACGGGCAGTGGTGTGGCTCCCACCACCTGGAAAGGCTCCAAAGGGGAGGGAGAGGGGCCTCTTGCATGCATAGTGCTTTGCACCCCCTCTAGCTATGCCACTGGTTACAGCCCCTCTAGCTATGCCACTGCTTCTGTGGCAAAGCAGAGCTGTTCTGGAAGATCTTTTTCCCTTTTACAGCCCCATGAGGAATCACAGAGCTAGCTGACTAAAATAACGGCAGCGCACCAAAGACCTTGGTCAGCGAGTTCCACTTTCTCAAGGCAAACCCTTTTAACCGACACGTCGCTTAACCAGAAGGGGGGAAACATCGAAAACTGTGCCATTATGTGTGAATTCTAGTTAAGGTTGTATTTGTATTTCTGTTTTTTTACCCCTCTCATCAGTTGTTTGTAACTATGCTTGAAAGAATCTATCTTGGCCGGAACCCAGAAGCCTGGTGCTCAGCTTGAGTGGAACATTATTTTTTTTCAACTTTGAAAATATTGATTGAATCATGTTTTAATTAGCAGGGAAAAAAACATTGTGTTTATTTTCAATGGGTTTTTTTTTTCTCCCTCTCTCTCCACATTTAAAGGGTAAAATCTCCCCGCGTTGCGTTCCACTCGCAGAAAGGTGACTGGATGGCGGCTTGGCACCAGGCACGGCAATGCTTGATTTCCTGCCCTTACTTTTTGGAAGCGAGAATATTGGCAGCGCCTGCCATGCGTGGGGACCTACATACTGCAGCTTGCTATCCAGATGAAACACCATTGCACTTAACTCATATTGGTATGTTCTTTTGATTTCTGTGTGTGCAGGGATTACATTTTTGTTCTGTGAAAAACCACTTCACAACTTCCAAACACCACATGGTGGCTTAGCTAAGTAGGGGGGCAAAGGGGGTACATTGCCCCGGGTACCCTGTCTTGAGGGGGTGTCTTAGAGGCCACCAAAAGGCACTTGCATTTTTCACCAAAAACCAGAAGTGCCTTTCAGAGGGTGCTAAGACACCCCCCTTAAGGCATGGTACTCAGGGCCTCAAAAGGGCCTCTAAGATGGGGGGAGGTATTAAAATTGAGGGGATGTTTTGTTTGCCCCCAGGTGCCAGATGTCTCAGCTATGCCACTGATACCACATTATCAAGGCTCAGGTGTAGAAGCTGATTCCTGAGCATCCCTCCAGAGTCAGAAATGAACTAAAGGAGAACAACAAAATGGAAATTTAACCAAGATAGAGGGGATGGCTAGGAGCTGAGGAACCTGGACAGTGGTGAATCCATATACATGTCATGGATAGTCCTGCTCTTGTTGACATTCTAGATTCTCAGGGTGTTCTCTTGCATGTGACCACCATTGAAAAAGGCAGACATGTAGACCAATGTGGGGAACATGATGCTGGGCTAGCTGGGCATTGGACCTGACCTAGAAGTATCTTTTTAATGTTCATATCAACCTATTTATGCCCCCCCCCCCGCTCCCATAAGCCCAAAAGCAGAAAAGAAAGGAATATTCTTCCAGCCCATGGTTCCCATGCAACTGGTGTTCAAAGGCAAACTGCCACTGAATCTAGAAGTAGTACCTAAGTTGTTGGCAACCTTCAGTCTCGAAAGACTCTGGTATCGCGCTCTGAAAGGTGGTTCTGGTACAGCGTCTAGTGTGGCTGAAAAGGCCAATTCGGGAGTGACAATCCCTTCCACACTGGGAGCAAGTGCAGTCTGTCCCTGGTCTGTCTCCCTGGCTATGGGCCTTCCTTCTTTGCCTCTTAGCCTCAGACTGTTGGCCAAGTGTCTCTTCAAACTGGGAAAGGCCTTGCTGCACAGCCTGCCTCCAAGCGGGCCGCTCAGAGGCCAGGGTTTCCCACCTGTTGAGGTCCACTCCTAAGGCCTTCAGATCCCTCTTGCAGATGTCCTTGAATTGCAGCTGTGGTCTACCTGTAGGGCGCTTTCCTTGCACGAGTTCTCCATAGAGGAGATCCTTTGGAGACTCACAATCAGGTGTCATCCCTTGCATCTGGCATTCTGAGGTAACTCACTTCTAAAATCAGGAGGTTTCACATACACATCATGGTTTGTAACCCGTGATGGACTTCTCCTCCAGAAATTTGTCCAATGCCCCTTTAAAGGCATCTAGGCCAGATGCCATCACCACAACCTGTGGCAAGGAGTTCCAAAGAGTAAATACACACTGAGTAAAGAAACATTTACTTTTCTAACTCTCCCAACACTCAATTTTAGCAGATGTACCCTGGTTCTGGTGTTATGTGAGAGGGACAAGACTATTTGCTGTACTGCCCAGCCAACTCCTGCACTGGCCCAGCCAACTCCTGCGTCAGCACAAACGTGCTTACAGCACATTTATGAGACTTGGGAGCTGGTGCAGGAGGCCTGGATTGGGCTGCTCTTGTGCCTCTTAAGGTTGTCATTACAGTGATAAGTTTATTGCTGAATCTATAACCAGTGGGCATGACTGCCACCTCTGTATAAGTTTTCTGAAATTCTCCTAGTCCCTTGAACACTTCAGGATATTGTGCAATTAGTTCTTTCATGAAAGTGGGTGCTTTAGTATCTGGGGGGCAAGGATAGGACTGGGCTTTGAATTTTTTGCGTCAGTCATTGGCATCCCTGGACATTTGCATCCCCCCTTTTTCAGTCTGAACGTTCTTCTTCCAATATATACATATCTATATTTTTTATTTTTAAAATGTAAGGGATAGGTCTGGGATAAGAGGCTTGGCATATATATCACAGGGTTTGTTGCCCATGTATAGTTTGTTTGTTGCCCAGTTATAGGGAGATGCAAATAACCAGGATGCAGAAAAACTGGGCATTAATGCCCAGGGGTGCCAATGATCAGGACATAAATGTCCATGGCAGCAACCGTTACCCTGCACATGCTGGATCTCGTCTGATCTCAGAAGCTAAGCAGGGTCAGGCCTGACATTGCTGGTGGGAGGCCTCTTCGCTAGGCTGCTGCCAGTCAAATGTGCTGCAGCCTTGTTGCATGTGCAACTATCTCTTCCCCACTGGGTTGGCACTCCTGCCAGCAGAAAGCATGTTCTGCCAGCAGAACACTGAGTTTAGGATTGGGCACTATGACATCTTGAGCTCCAAGTCTTCAAGCTCACGCATGCAGTGGAGGACGCAAGTAAACTCTATGCTGTGGTTTTAGGAGCCAACAAAATTTGCCATTTCCCTACAGGATGGCTCCATGATGACTCCTGACAAGATCATTATCCTCCATTGCATGAGAACAGAAATGCTTAATTGCCTCCATTTATTTGCAACATTTCTAGAAGTATATCACAGCACAGTTTTGTTGCTTTAAAAGGTTCAGAGAAGAAACTGGTATTACCAGGCTTGAAGCATCTTCTCTGCAAGGAAAATCTAAAGCATTTGGAGGTTTTCAGTTGGGGGGGGGGGAACACAAATGAGCAGGAGATGTGAATTTGTGAAAAGTAAAGAGAAATTTCTTAAAATGCACTTTTCTCCCTTTCTCATTTCCTCTGTGGGGTCATTTGATGAAGCTGGATTCTAGAAGAACAAAAGGAAGTATGTATTCACACAACATATTATTTGTGTAGATAGATAGATAGATAGATAGATAGATAGATAGATAGATAGATAGATAGATAGATAGATAGATAGGTAGGTAGGTGGGTAGGTGGGTAGGTGGGTAGGTGGGTAGGTAGGCTGGGGATAAGAATAGGCCCTCAGTTTGGCTGTACTTGTTGTAAGAGGCAACTAAACAGGGTAGATGGGACTCAATAGCCTGGGAAGGCAGCTCATCTGAGAGAAGGAAAACTCTGATCCCAAACCTCCACTGCCTTGTGGCTACATCCAGTTAAGGAAAAGGCTTCAGGAGTCAACCTCGAGGCAAAATCTGGAGCCGGAGTCCCTGAGGCAGTTCATGGCTGAACACAGTCACGTTCTGGCAACTCCTGCGATGCCGCTGGAACCAACCATATTGGCTTCTGCCTTTCCGTTGGACCATTTCAGTGACGTGGAGAGGGGGGATTTGCTGCATGAGTAACAGCCTATCCTCCATATCTACCTTACCCAGGCTTCGCGCACTGGAGAGGACACTCTGTTCCAGAACCACCATTCAGAGCACGACACCATCGTCTTCCGAGACTGAAGGATGCCAACAGTAGATAGATAGATAGATAGATAGATAGATAGATAGATAGATAGATAGATAGATAGTCACTCAAGCTGGTTTCAGTCAGTCACTCAAGCTGGTTGATTGATTCTAGAAGGACAAAGGGAAGTATATATTTACACAACATATTATCTGTGGAGAGAGAGAGAGAGAGAGAGAGAGAGAGAGAGAGAGAGAGAGGCTGTCACCTGTCACCTGAACTGAGTTTCCTCTACCTGTGAAGACCCAATGGGAGAGAATAAGAAGTTTCAGTAGTATAGTGGGGGGATGACAAAATGATAAGTAACGCAATTGCCACAATGCACTATGTAAGCGGTCCCTTCCACTCACCTTTGGAGTCATTTTGGGCAGCGACCTGTATTGGAATCGCGGAAGGTCTGGCAAGGAGATAGGATGTGGTGTCAGCAGTGGCCCCTTTAAGGGTAAGGCCTGGGCATCCAGCAGAGAGTGTGCTGCACAGCTGGAGCTACTTGAAGGCAATAGGGCCCTCAGGCATAAAAAGCACCTGATAAAGGTAGAGTTGGGTGTGGGTAGTAGAAGGAGAAAAGCTTGAGGAAGGAGATGAGGTTAATGGAGTAGTGGAATGGTTAATGGACTTTAGAGACTGCTGGAGTCACTGAGTTTGGTGTGTGGCTGCCTTGCCTAAGACCTGCTGAGGACTGATATGTGCAGAACTTGGGCTCAGTTGACTGCTGTAAGTTGGCGTAAGAGGATTGTAGCCTGTGCCTTTCATGAGCCAATAGACAGTCAGTCTGAGTTTGTCTGAGCCAATAGTTATGAAATTTTATCTCAGCCAATAGTTTCACTTGCTGAGTACCTTGTAACAAGCCCTTGAGAGTTGGAGGACCAAATGGAAAACTGCTGCAGGAGAGAAGGCTGCAGTACCACTGGAGGAAAGGTAGAGGCTGCTGTGTGCAGAGCCACTGAGGCTATAAAAGGGGCTGCACCAGCACAGAGAGCTCAGAGACCACCAGGGAAGAGCTGCAGAGAGGAGCTGAGCTCTGAGGAAGAGCTGAGAGAGCTGCTGGAAGGAACCCTGGGAGAGAGAGCCTCTTGCTGGAGCTGAGAACCAGAGGGGAACTTCCATCAAGCCTCCAGCCCTTGGCCTGCCTCAAGTCCTGCTGCCTCCTGCCTGCCTGGTGCCTGCCTGCCTGCCTCTCAATTGGGGGAATTTGAAATAAAGGCAGTTAGCGTGCCTGTATGGGCACGCTAGCAATGATTGCCATTGCTAGCCCCCTATCAGCCGGCAGCAGGGCTTTGCTGCCAGCTGATTGGCTGGCTGGCATTAGGGGGCAGGACGACTGAGCCTGATCTAGCGCGCAGGCGCTAGACCCGGCTCAGTTCTGTGGTCTTTCCATTTGTTTGGTTCAGGTTCCATTCCTCCTAATAGAAAGCCTTAAACTTAGCTGGGTGTCAGTGGTCTCTTTCGATCCTGCATAACAGGACCAAGGTGCTGCTGGCAGGAGAGGGGAGGAAGGAGGACCTCTGCAAGTTGAACAGGTGAGCTACCCTGGTGGTGGGGTCCAGCAGTGCTGTAGGACAGAACTAGGGTCATTATTGGGGAACACAGGGGAGCTAATTAGCTGAAAGTGGGCATAGATTTTCTAGGTGGAGCTTGACCTTGGAATCTGGCAAAACATGACTGTAACATGCAGGTGTAGGGCTTGGAAACTGCTTGTGCATTGCCTGGAACTGCTCCGATGGTGAGTGGGATGGCCCCCTGCAGTAGTTATGGCCCCCCCTCCAGGTATACTGCTAAGAAGTTTAGTGGGTGATTTAAAGTAGGCACTGAAGAATAGAGAAGCAGAATGGTGTTGGCTAGAAGCAATGGTGCCCAAGGTGGTGATGTCATGACATCGCAACATGTGATGTCATGACATTGCCGTGCCATGTGATGTCATAACGTCACTTCCAGATTGTCCTGGAGGAGGAGGAGGAGGCAGTGGCAATGGCAGCTTTGTGATCTGGCTGTGGCACCCTTCCTTCTCCTTTGGAAGTTCTTGTTGAGCCTCCAAAGAAGGAGGAAGGGAGCAGCAGCCAAATCACCAAGCCACTGAAACACAAGGAGGCAGCAGCAGCCTCTACAGCAATATGAACATAAGGACATAAGAACAGCCCCACTGGATCAGGCCATAGGCCCATCCAGTCCAGCTTCCTGTATCTCACAGCAGCCCACCAAATGCCCCAGGGAGCACACCAGATAACAAGAGACCTCATCCTGGTGCCCTCCCTTGCATCTGGCATTCTGACATAACCCATTTCTAAAATCAGGAGGTTGCGCATACACAGCATGGCTTGTACCCCATAATGGATTTTTCCTCCAGAAACTTGTCCAATCCCCTTTTAAAGGCGTCTAGGCTAGACGCCAGCACCACATCCTGTGGCAAGGAGTTCCACAGACCGACCACGCGCTGAGTAAAGAAATATTTTCTTTTGTCTGCTCTAATTCTCCCAACACTCAATTTTAGTGGATGTCCCCTGGTTCTGGTATTATGTGAGAGTGTAAAGAGCATCTCCCTATCCACTCTGTCCATCCCCTGCATAATTTTGTATGTCTCAATCATGTCCCCCCTGAGGCGTCTCTTTTCTAGGCTGAAGAGGCCCAAACGCCGTAGCCTTTCCTCATAAGGAAGGTGCCCCAGCCCCGTAATCATCTTAGTCGCTCTCTTTTGCACCTTTTCCATTTCCACTATGTCTTTTTTGAGATGCGGCGACCAGAACTGGACACAATACTCCAGGTGTGGCCTTACCATAGATTTGTACAACGGCATTATAATACTAGCTGTTTTGTTCTCAATACCCTTCCTAATGATCCCAAGCATAGAATTGGCCTTCTTCACTGCCGCCGCACATTGGGTCGACACTTTCATCGAGTTGTCCACCACCACCCCAAGATCTCTCTCCTGATCTGTCACAGACAGCTCAGAACCCATCAGCCTATATCTAAAGTTTTGATTTTTTGCCCCAATGTGCATGACTTTACACTTACTGACATTGAAGTGCATCTGCCATTTTGCTGCCCATTCTGCCAGTCTGGAGAGATCCTTCTGGAGCTCCTCACAATCACTTCTGGTCTTCACCACTCGGAAAAGTTTGGTGTCGTCTACAAACTTAGCCACTTCACTGCTCAATCCTGTCTCCAGGTCATTTATGAAGAGGTTGAAAAGCACCGGTCCTAGGACAGATCCTTGGGGCACACCGCTTTTCACCTCTCTCCACTGTGAAAATTGCCCATTGACACCCACTCTCTGCTTCCTGGCCTCCAACCAGTTCTCAATCCAGGAGAGGACCTATCCTCTAATTCCCTGACTGTGGAGTTTTTTCAGTAGCCTTTGGTGAGGGACCGTGTCAAACGCCTTCTGAAAGTCCAGATATATAATGTCCACGGGTTCTCCCGCATCCACATGCCTGTTGACCTTTCCAAAGAATTATATAAGGTTC
Source organism: Tiliqua scincoides (assembly GCF_035046505.1). NCBI lineage: Eukaryota > Metazoa > Chordata > Lepidosauria > Squamata > Scincidae > Tiliqua > Tiliqua scincoides. The sequence goes on along the minus strand of NC_089821.1, from coordinate 5,657,900 downwards.
GTGAGGCAAGACTTACCCTTACAGAAGCCATGCTGATTCTCCCTCAGCAAGGCCTGTTTGTCTATGTGTTTTGAGATCCTATCTTTGATGAGGCATTCCACCAACTTACCCGGTATGGATGTTAGGCTGACCGGCCTATAGTTTCCCAGGTCCCCCCTCTTTCCCTTTTTAAAAATAGGCGTGACATTTGCTATCCTCCAATCTTCTGGCACCGTGGCCGTTTTGACGGACAAGTTGCATACCTTAGTCAAGAGGTCTGCAACTTCATTGCAGAATATTCAGAATATGGCTTCTCATGTGGCCGCCATCTTGGCTGGGCTTCAATTGGCACCCCTTTCTGGCCTGGCGCTCAGATTTATGACCAAAAAACACTGGAGAGAGATGTCCACTCCACTCCAGGCTATATTTTCACAGTAGCCATCTGAGTTTCAGCCTTTTTTATTGCCCTGCATTTTTTTGTTTGCTGTTGCTTTTCTGCCCTCTCTTTAATTTTCTTTTAAACTTCTTGCTCTTGGCTTTTAATGAGATTTTTAGGTTGTCGGTTTTTAAGACATTTTAATGTTCATACATTTTATATTTTAATATTTATATTTTTATGATTTCTGTAAGCTGCTCTGAATTCCAGGGAGGTAAAGTGAGACATACATTTCTGAATAATTACATAAAAATAAATATTGAGCTGTATGGAAAGTGAAACTGAGTCATGCGTACACATGAGTAGGTGAACATCAGAAGAGCCTTGCTGGATCAGGCTAAAGGCCCATCTAGTCCAGCTTCCTGTATCTCACAGTGGCCCACCAAATGCCCCAGGGAGCACACAAGACAAACATGCTCCAGCTCTTATGAAAGGCCAGGCAAAAGGGAATGTAAGGTCACCAGAATGGTCCCGAGCCAATCAAGATGGAGCTCAACATTTTTTTAAAAGTTTCATAAAGTTTGGTGGTTTCTGTTAGAGTGCAATTTTAAAAAGTGGGTCCCAGTGCTAAATGGTTTGGGAACACTGATCTAGCACAAGATCTGATGGCCACAATTTCAGTCATCTTTCTCACAGTATTAGGCACATGTATGGAGAATGAATTTATCAATAGCTCTTAATTATGACTATAAATTAAATCTCCAGGCTCAGAGATGGTGTACCCCTGAGTAACAGATGCTGGAAAGAAACTTGCATGCTCTGCTTGTCAGTTTTCAGAAGGATCTGATTAGCTACAGAATGTAAGGCATGATTAATCTCAATCTGATCCAACAAAGAAATGCTTATGTCCTTATTTTTGTAGTTTAAATTTTTGGTAAGTTTCCCAGCATTCTGCACTAGCAAATACAGCAGAAGAACATAATGTCCAGGTTGAAATGAATGGCTTTGACTGGGTATGTTTGATTAGATGGGATATATTAGTATAGGGTCCATAAGAACAGCCCCACTGGATCAGGCCATAGGCCCATCTAGTCCAGCTTCCTGTATCTCACAGCGGCCCACCAAATGCCCCAGGGAGCACACCAGATTACAAGAGACCTGCAAGGCTTCCTGGGAATTGTAGTTAAGAACATAAGAAGAGCCCCGCTGGATCAGGCCATAGGCCCATCTAGTCCAGCTTCCTGTATCTCACAGCGGCCCACCAAATGCCCCAGGGAGCACACCAGACAACAAGAGACCTGCAAGGCTTCCTGGGAATTGTAGTTAAGAACATAAGAAGAGCCCCACTGGATCAGGCCATAGGCCCATCTAGTCCAGCTTCCTGTATCTCACAGCGGCCCACCAAATGCCCCAGGGAGCACACCAGATTACAAGAGACCTGCAAGGCTTCCTGGGAATTGTAGTTAAGAACATAAGAAGAGCCCCGCTGGATCAGGCCATAGGCCCATCTAGTCCAGCTTCCTGTATCTCACAGCGGCCCACCAAATGCCCCAGGGAGCACACCAGACAACAAGAGACCTGCAAGGCTTCCTGGGAATTGTAGTTAAGAACATAAGAAGAGCCCCGCTGGATCAGGCCATAGGCCCATCTAGTCCAGCTTCCTGTATCTCACAGCGGCCTACCAAATGCCCCAGGGAGCACACCAGATTACAAGAGACCTGCAAGGCCTCTTGGGAATTATAGTTTAAGAACATAAGAACAGCCCCACTGGATCAGGCCATACGCCCACCTAGTCCAGCTTCCTGTATCACAGCGGCCCACCAAAACCCCGGGGAGCACACCAGATAACAAGAGACCAAATGTTCTAATTACAGTTTGTTAATGTGCAAAATTCATTAATACAGAAGTAATGGAATTGAGGTTCAGTGTGAAGAAATTGTTATAAATACCAAGTCTAAAATTTAAAAAAATTCTAGTCTAAAATTCAGGTGTTTGAAAATTGTGTTTTTTGTTCTGTCACTCAGCCCATTTTGTTCAGTAAGACTTAGGCTGGAATCCTAGTTTACTCACTGGAAACAAACACCTCTATCAATAAGTGTACCATGAAACTAACATTATACAAACATGAATTCTCAATTTTAAAATTGTTGAACAGTTTGTCTATATAATCCACTTCAGCTTTGTATTGCATTAACCTTGGAGAGTTTCATAACCCCATAACTTCAGGCCACTTTAGAGGGCAGAGGTGAGGCTGTTATAAATTCACTCCCAATTAGCAATACTGTATCTAAATAACGAGGTCTATTTCTTGTAACAGTGTCTATTTTAAAACTTCTGCAAAGGAAGGTTCTTGGCGTGTACTAAAATATAACATGCCTTCTCTCAAAATGCGGTAGTCTGGCAAAACAAAAAAAAATTACCTAGGTAAGAGGTAAAGAACACACTCAGAACTTTTAAAATTTGGAATTTTTCATGTTTATATCATGCTGCTCTCATTGTAGACCTGCCTGAATGTTAAATGCAATATTTAAAACAATGTATTTGTCTTGTCCGCCTTGATTAGAATAATGAATTTTACACATTACTCATCTTTACTTGTGGTTTTTAAAAAATGGACTTTAAATTCTATGCAAATATTGCAGCTTTTATTACTTGGAGGTTAGAGCTCTCTCTTATTTTTTTTTTTTTTTTTTGCTCTCCGATATTGCTGTCACATTTTAAATGCTTGTATTTTTAAATTTAATTGGCTGCTGTCCTTGTCTAGCCTTGTCTAGGTGGTGTTCTGGGTCATGATGTCCAAAGAACAGACAAGAAAACATGCTGAATCGATGCATATTAATAAATCCGAAACCATATGGTGCATTTTCACAAAAACATATTTGCATTTTGTGGGAGGGAAAAAAAGAGAAATAATAGATTAGTTAAACAAAACTGAGGGAATTATGTACTAGACCTCATTATAATGAATTCACCCAGAAGTCTATCTGTTGACAAAATGAGTTTCGGTGTCTCAATGCATGCGTATGTGCTCTTTTGGTGTCGGCTTGAGGGCTTTTGGGATAACAAGGGTAGTTACTTCTGAGAAGTATTGGATTTGACAACTTAATATTTTTCATATCAAGTCTTCAAAATGAGTGAACAGCCTGACTTTGGAAAATTTTGCCCTTGGAACTCTGAGAAATTTGGCCCTCTTTCAGACATCCTTATATTTTGTTACAGGTGTCATATTGCTTGGGCTTATTTGATGTGTTTATGAAGAATATTTCCTGTCTGTGTTCATTTCGCACCATGGGAGTTTTTTTCCACAGAACTAATCTCGCAGCAAGAAACTGCACCATCATGTCAAGGATGTCTAGAATATTCTATAGCTGGTAATCATGAGTAATAACTGGTAGGAGCATAAAATATGCACAGTGTCTGCAGCAGATACGAGCGGCTTCGTCTCGCATTCATTCCATACATAGCGCTATATGCTCTCAATAGCAGGAAAATAATCATCATCATAATAACCATATTATTTTTATCATCCCAGCTAGTGCTGCCCGGTACATGCAATTACAGTTTTATGTCTTGCTTGTCAAGAAGAAACTGTTGTCTGAAAAAAAAAGAACCCAAAACTGGCATGTTAGAAATTGATTATGGCCAACTAATAACAAGGGCACTAGTTCTTCAGTAGTACCTACTCCTGAGGGTTGTTTTTCATTACGTTAAAAACAGAAGTACATTCTTAGTTAGACATTTATGTTGCACATTATGGAAACCCTAGTAATGCTACTGGTAAGATCGTAACAGATCCTATAACTTCATCATATCTACATCACTTCCGTCAGAAGCATGTAAGAACTACCAGGACTTCATCTAGTAAAAACTTTGTCTTAGCAGCAGCTGTTACCCTGCACATGCCTGATCTCGTCTCATCTCAGAAGCTAAGCAGGGTCAGGTTTGGTTAGTACTTGGATGGGAGACCGCCTGGGAATACCGGGTGCTGAAGGCTTATACCATAGTCTTTCAAGACTGAAGGTTGCCAACCAAGAACTACTTACTAGATGAAAATCTGATGTATTTTCATCTATGAACTTGCGCCAGCCCAAGTCAAGGGCAGGATTGTGTCCTGAGACACAATGAACTTGGCAAGGTTTACTTCTGAGTAGATATGCCTAGGATTATGCATAAGTTTGGGAGAGGTTCTCCTCTTGGATTTATTGGTATAGGTTTTACTTACTACCAAACAGAGTGATGGCTGTGGGCTATTACATGCTCTGAACTCAACCCAGGCTTATCCATCAAGAGCATCCCAGAGACTGTTCTGATGTCTTCATTCCTAGAAGAGCTTTTGTTCTGCCACTGTTCTGCTCTGATAAGCAGTTTCCCATATCTACCACCCAATGTCTTACATTAAGCTAAACACTCCAAAAAAAGCAGGCTGTGTTTGGTCAAATGAGAGAGAGAAATGGGGGGGGGAAGGTTGCTCTTGCCAGTGGCATAGCTAGATGGGGTGCAAAGCACTAAGTTTTGCAGGTAACCTCACTACAACATCAAGTGACCATTCCCCCTCCCCCTGTGGAGCCATTCCTGGTGGTGGCAGCAAATCAGAGGTGAATGCTTTGCACCTACTCTAACTATGCCACTGGCACTTGCCACTTATGGGGAAGTTGTTGTGACTCTCTCCGAGAGATGGGGATCAAAGGATGCTGTCAGAGTTTGCGCTGTCTTCCCAACATCCATTTTCACACATCTGAAAGCATTCCCAAGACCGCACTCTGGCATCCCCTAAGGAATAATCACACGTAGGCTCAGACCCAGGGGAAAACAACATTTATGGTTGCCCTAAATGGCCCCCCTCAACCCTAGAATTAAGGATTGGTGGATAAAGTTTGTCCTAGAATATCCTTTTGTTACCCTTAAATCATGCTGTAGTGTAGCCAGATCTTTCAGCTGCAATATTATACATACTTACATGGAAGTGGACCCCATTAAACCCCATGGGACTACCTTCTAAGTAGACATGCATAGGATTGGGCAATACATTTTTAAAATCCTGCAGTGCTTCACACCTAGTGTGGCACGGAGTATTTTTTCCCCCCATATGTGTATCATCAGGCAAACATAACCAGGAGTGCCTGCTCAAGATAAGTGCAGTCATATTTGCTGAAACATACATCCAACATAATCAGTAAAGCAATCAACAGGAAGAGGAGTTTACTGTCTGCTCCAAATCTGTTATTTATCCACAAGAGAAGCACATCCCTAAACAGAAGATTTGTGTTTTATTCTTTTTTTTTTTTTCAATTTCTTGTTCTGAAATGAAATTGGGAAGCAATCTATGAAGCAAAGTCCAGCTAGGAAAGGAGGAAAAAAAGTTTTAGAAACAAAAGTAAACAAATGACAAGTTAAATCATAGCTACAGAACTGCTACCATTCAAAAAAAAAAATGGGGGAAAAAGTTACTTGTATAAATAGATGTCCATCCATCACCTGTAGCTATAATTGATCCAAATGTGAAGCCAGTTTTACTTTCATGTATAATGGTGGTACTAAGGCAGTGGAGAGTGAGATTTAGAGTGTACTCTTGGGATACATCCACTGCAGTGGCATATTATATATGCAACCCTCCCTCTCCCCTTCAGAGCCATTCCAGGCAATGGGAGCAAAACAGAGACGTACGCCTGGCTCCAAAGAGGGGGGAGTCCCCTTGCACGCGGCAGTGAGGCTCCCTGCAAAACTTAGTGCTTTGCATCCCCTCTATGTATGCCACTGCACTGGATGTATCCCTAGAATACACTCTAAAACCCCCCTCTAGCTATGCCACTGATCCACTTCAATACTGGACTGAACGTTTCCTGCACTACAAAGGTATCATTTTGCATTTGGTTAGTGCTAAATTAATAAAAATGGAAATTTGGTCCTGGCATGCCGATGGCCATATTAAGCTTGGTGGTGGCCCAGGCTAATAATAATTCATGAGGTTCCCTGCACTGGGAATATTCAAAAATATACAGAGAATTCTTACCCCATTATAAGGAACCAAATTTTGCTCGGTTTTTATCCTTTTGGGGAGACTGCCTTCTGGAGCATTTGTCGAGCTCCACGTTCATTGGAGTGGGACCATTCTGGTGGCCTTGCAGTCCCCTTTGCCTGGCCTTTGATAGGAGCCAAGGCACATTTGCCTACTTGTGAGTAAACATGCATGTGTGGCTCACTGATCAGACAATAGTGATTCTAACCCCAGTCCATTTGGAATCGAACATTGGACTTCATCGAACTTAGCGTTTGTTTCGTGGTTAGTTTGTACAAATATCCCCATCATACCAGTGGAGGGGGAGGGGTTTAAAGAGGAGTGGCCACCTAGTGTGTTGAGGTCAAACTTGAACCAGGGAAGTCCTAGTTTATAGGATAGCCACTAGTCATTGGACTAGGCTAGCTTGGAACTACACTAGCTTAAATACCACATAGTTAAAAATAATAACAATAAAAGGTGAGTGTCTTGGAAAGAATATCGTCCACCATTGTCACACAGTGATATCTTGCCTAAGCTACCTGAACATAATATACTTTGCAAAGGTCCATCCACTTCTACACCCTATAACTGCTTAGAGTGCAGCCCCCTCTGCTCTATTCTTTGCTTTCCCAGGTGCACAGAAGGTCTCCTTGAACACTGATATTGGAGTGTCCTTCAAATCACTCCTCAATACATACCATAACCTTGAAGCCTTTGGCTTACCCAAGTTACAGCCCAATCCTATGCAGCTCTACTGAGAAGCAAGGCTCTTGCGTTCAACGGTGCCTGCTCTCAAGAAAGTGTACATTGGATTGTCTGAGATCTCAGAAGGCCACTGGATGCCTTAAAAACCCACTTCCGGTTTGCCTGTCAAAATGGAAGTGGCATGAATTCACGTATCCATGAATTCACAAGGGGTCCTGGAACATGGATAATGTGGATAATGAGGTTGCACTGTATAAATCCCCTGGGGATTCTTATCCCCTGGGGGCTGGGGATAAGAATAGGCCCTCAGTTTGGCTGTACTTGTCATAAGAGGCGACTAAACAGCCACCGGGTAGATGGGACTCAATAGCCTGGGAAGGCAGCTCATCTGAGAGAAGAAAAACTCTGATCCCAAACCTCCAGTGCCTTGTGGCTACATCCAGTTATGGAAGAGGCTTCAGGAGTCAACCTCAAGGCAAAATCCGGAGCCGGAGTCCCTGAGGCAGTTCATGGCTGAACACAGTCACGTTCTGGAAACTCCTGCGACGCCGTTGGAACCAACCATATTGGCTTCTGCCTTTCCATTGGGCCATTTCAGCGATGTGGAGAGGGGGGATTTGCTGCATGGGAAACAGCCTATCCTCCATACCTACTTTACGCAGGCTTCGCGCACTGGAGAGGACACTCTGTTCCAGAACCACCATTCAGAGCGTGACACCATAGTCTTCCAAGACTGAAGGATGCCAACAAGAACAAGACTGTATGCATTTAGACTATAGGTGAGTTTTTTTGTTTGTTTGTTTGTTTTTTGCACATGTAATGGTGATGATGCCACCACTGAAATCCATGCTTCACTGTTTTCGTGAACTTCACAGGAGAAAATGATTCTGCCTGCTTCTGCTGATGCAACAGCAATATTTCGTGAGTTCCACGTGCAGGTGGAATAATGACACAATTGTCATAATGACACAGAGCGCATGATGCTCTACAGAGAGGAATAAGAAAAGAAAAAAAGACAAGTTGCTGCCTTGAGCAGCTAATACTTATATTCTACATTTAGACAGTAGTCTGTGTGTGAAAGTTTTTCCAAACCTTTTCAGTCTTCTGATATGCCATGCCTGGCTTTCTCAAACTCTTCCTTACTGTTTGCAGCTTTGAGGATGATGTAGCACGACCTCTCTGAGTGCAGAAGATGGAAAAGATTTTAAATTGCTTTAGATTTGCATAAACACTTTCTGAACAAATTGTGCCTGCCCAGTGGCGTAGCTAGAGGGGGTGCAAAGCACTATGTTTTGCAGGGAGCTTCACCACGGCGTGCAGGCAGTTGCTCCCTTTCAGAGCCATCCTGGGCCACGAGAGCAAAAGGGAGGCTATGCTTCCCTTTTGCTCTTGTGACCCAAAATGGCTCTGAAGGGGAAGGCGAGGGGCTGTTGCACGCTGCAGTAAGGCTCCCTGAAAAACGTAGTGTTTTGCACCCCCTCTAGCTACACCACTGGGCACGCCAATATTTATTTTAGCCTCCAGTTCTTATTTTCAGTACACTTATGGTTGTTTCTGTTGAGAAAGTCATAAATCAAATACATTGTTCATGGTGAGCCAGACATTCTAAATATACTTGCATCTCTGATATTTCCTACTTTTTAATTGATTTTTTTTTTACTGCCATGGGTTTTAAGTATCCATATAGTATAGTTAAACATGAGCCCTAATGTTTCAGTAGTACCTGTGAAAAAAGATGCCTTCCATTGGTGTATAAATGCCCTCTAGTGATAATCTCCAAAAATGCAACTGCTTTTCTTCTTGATTATATTTACCATTCTTAAATCTAACCGCCATACATACAGAGGACGCCTAAATCCTAATGGAAAAATAAGCATTTTATTGTTAAACAATTTGAGTGATATGCCCAATAACTTGGAACACGGATTAGAACTGGCTTAAGCCAAAATCCTTAGATGATCCACTGAGACGATTTTGACTGGCATCCACATAATGATTCTCTGAAGCCTGCTTAGGTGGATGCAATTCACAATAGTCTATAAAAAGAAAGACACAGAACTCATGCAAGGGTATTTCCCATTAGATGTGCTGCATGTTGTGAGATGCCCATCGTTCGGGGGCTGCATTGTGCACAACCCCAGCCAGATTTGATTGCTTGCGGACAACAGAACCCAGTGCTTGACTTTTTTATCTCACCCGTCACATGCACGTAAGAACAGCCCCCCATCTAGTCCAGCTTCCTGTATCTCACAGAGGCCCACCAAATGCCCCAAGGAGCACACCAGATAACAAGAGACCTGAAAGGCTTCCTGGGAATTGTAGTTAAGAACATAAGAACAGCCCCACTGGATCAGGCCACAGGCCCATCTAGTCCAGCTTCCTGTATCTCACAGTGGCCCACCAAATGCCTCAGGGAGCACACAAGACAACAAGAGACCCGCAACCCGATGCCATCCGTGCACCTGGCATTCTAAGTTAACCCACTTCTAAAATCTGTATGGATAGTTTAGTTATAGTATTGGTTATTCCACTTTATAAAAAGATAACAAGTGACTGGCATATTGCAGACTATTAATAATACCAGACTCACTTGCATACTTTCTCTTTTAAGTTCCGATTTATTGATCATAAATTGATGGAGTGGGGTTGCTTTTGGGGCAAGATGTGTTAGAAACGTTGCACTCTATTTCACTTCCTGAACTTGCTCATTTTAATTGTGACTGTCTGGTAGACAGCCCATAATAGGCATCAAGTACCATCATATCTCCAAAAAGTCCAAGTTATTTTATGGTCAGCTATCCTAATTGTAAACATGTGCACCGAGGGAGGTATTCAAAGAAAGTTAGTCAAGATTAAGCACCATTAAAATGAATGAAGCAAGTTCCTGCTAAGAGCCCCAATCTGTTTTCTCCCTCCTCCTCTGCTGGTGCAGCCAGGCCAAAAACAGGTGGGCTGTATCTAGCGGGGAGGGGATTGGGAGGCTTCAGAGGTTAAATTCCTTTACAGTTCTGTAAGCCCCCCACTCTGCAATGGGTCTCCTCAGACCTGCACTAGCACAATAGCTAGAGCAAGTCAGAGGAGAATCTGGGGAGGGCAGGGAGGTTGTGGAAAACAGGATAGAATCTGTGCCATCACTGCCAGACCCACCCCATCCTGCAGCCTTCTCTCCCCCATTCCTCCCCCTCCCTGCCCTGTTTCACCCCCTCCCCACTGCTGCCTTTCCTGCTTTGGTGGATGTAGGTAGCTCCCGAAATGGACTGAGAATGCTGCCACTCTTTGGCTTCAGCACACACATAGAAGGTATGCAGACTGTATATTACAAACAAGTTGCTTGTGGCAAGTCGTGATGTGCATATGTGCATATTTGCCCCAGTTATTGTTGCCTAAGGCTGTGGCAACAATATTTGGGGCAAATATGATTTGCCCCAAATTATTCGCTGGTTCCCAAACTGTGAACTGTGGCTCGCTGGGGAGCCACGGAATCCTTGCAAAAACCCTGTCACCCTATACAATGTATAGGATTCTAGTCCTAAAGGGGAACTCAACCAATGCCCTAGTACAGTGTTATTCAAACTGTGCGGCGCGGCTCTTTAGGGAGGCGCCAGGAACTCAAAGGGGAGGCGCAGGATGTCCTCTCGCAGCAATACAGTCACACCCCTGGGCAGAATACGAGCCCATCTCCTGCCCGTCGTCTGCGCTTTTTTTAAAGCAGAAGAAATGGGAGTTGCTCAGCTGCGAGAGTGGCTGCTGTCACCCCGCCCTCTTCTCCCCCCACTCCGAGGTGTTCGCTGCATGTTGTAGGATGCCAACCTCCATCTGGCAAGTACCGAGCATGCTCAGCTTGCAGTCCTTAACCCTCGATGATCCTTGTCTGGTTGGTTCCTAGTTCCCAGCCTGGGATCGCTTCTCATCAAAGTGAAATCTCTCTTTTCAACCCCCTCCCTCTTCCACTCCCCCCTTTCGATCTCCAAACCTTCCCAAATAAAACACTTCCTATTTTACCAGTCACCAGGGGTCTTAAAGTTGCCTCCATGCAGTTGGCAAAGGGGGAGGGAGAGACAAGCACACACTTTACTTGGCCAGGAGCAGAAAAAGGGTCCTGTTTTTAAAGTGATTTATTACTCTTGTTGTTTGACTGAAGTGGAAAGGCTGTATTTTTAAAGTGATGAATCTTGCTGTTTGAAAGGAATACTTCTCAGCCATCTATGAAGTGATTGCCACCCCAATCCTATCCACACTTTCCTAGGAGTAAGCGCCATTGACTCTAATGGGACTTACTTCTGAGTAGACATGCATTGGCTTGAGCTCTGCATCTCCTAGTATAGGAGACAAATCAGCTTCCTAACCAAACCCTTATCAGCTCTGATATATTTTCGTGGTCTATTTTTGTTTTCCCCACCAGCTGCAGGGAAAATTTAATTAATAAAGGGTTCAATCCTATCCAAGGAGAATGGGAGAAATGACTAGTTGGATTGGCGTCCACAGGGGTGTGTGTGTGTAATGTTGGTCAGACTGGTTGTTCACAAAGTTCATTTGATAAAACAATTCTATTGTAACTTTGTTATTGTTATTTTTTACTAAGTTAAAAAAATGAGTCTTCCTGGACCAGACAAAATTTACCTACTCCAGCATCCTGTCTCCAACAGTGATCAGCAGCTGATCATTTATAGTGCATGTATATTGCTGTGTATTAATAATATATTTTTAAGATCTGCATTTAATTAATGATATGATTAATATAATTAATATTAATATAGTTAATATATATTTAATATTATATTATAATATATATTTAATATAGTTAATATTTCTACCATTTCCTGTTTAATGATGTTACTTCCAGCCCTCAGGAACATGATGGGGAGTCATGGCCAACAGCCATGGGGATCAAGGAAGCCACTGGCCGGAAAAGTTTGTGTACCACTGCCCTAATAGGTTAAGAGGGTTGCCAGTCCAAAAGGTTTGGGCCTAAGTATATTAGACGTGTATGTTGTACAAAAAAGCATGCCTGTAGCATAATCCTATGAATGTCTACTCAGAAGTAAGACCTATTACAGTCAATGGAGCTTACTCCCAAGAAAGTGTGTATAGGAGTGCAGCCTCAGTCTCTCTAATGTGCATTTTTCCTAAGGAGGAAAACTCGATGGAATATACCACTTCCTCAAAAGTTCATGATTAGTTTGAGATATGAGGTATGTCGTGAGAATGGATGATGGCCAGATCCCAAAGGATCTCCTCTATGGAGAACTCGTGCAAGGAAAGCGCCCTACAGGTAGACCACAGCTGCAATACAAGGACATCTGCGAGAGGGATCTGAAGGCCTTAGGAGTGGACCTCAACAGGTGGGAAACCCTGGCCTCTGAGCGGCCCGCTTGGAGGCAGGCTGTGCAACATGGCCTTTCCCAGTTTGAAGAGACACTTGGCCAACAGTCTGAGGCAAAGAGGCAAAGAAGGAAGGCCCATAGCCAGGGAGACAGACCAGGGACAGACTGCACTTGCTCCCAGTGTGGAAGGGATTGTCACTCCCGAATTGGCCTTTTCAGCCACACTAGACGCTGTTCCAGAACCACCTTTCAGAGCACGATACCAGAGTCTTTTGAGACTGAAGGTTGCCAACACGCACATGAGGTATGTAGAAACAATTTGATTTGTGAAATAGAAATAGCCAGGTATTAGCCAAGGAGGGCAGCCAACATAATTTCAGAGGCGTGGCTTGAGTTCTTCAAAGTTAGTTGCTCATATTGAACAAAACGCCTTTCAAGTCTTAGGTTTCATGTGTCATTTGAGGAATGATTCAAAATGGCAAGAACATTTTTCTGTGCCATCCTGGCAATGGCCACCATCCTGGCCACCACGAAGCAACCAGCTTCCTCCCAATTTCAACACTGTAAACAAAGAGCAGAGGAGAAGAGTGGCAACAGCAGGGGACCATTATCACGGTCAGAAAAAATAACTTTTGAATCTGTGCTCTACAATTGATCACACATACAGTTTGAGTTCTTTCTCACCAGTTTAGTGTAGTAGAATTACCCAGAAAGTCTCCATCTGTCTTCCTATTGATTTAAAAAAAAAATAATATTACTATTGCAAGTACACTCTCTCTAGTACAGAAAACTGTAAAGATGTCTGTGTCCAGCTTTCATTGCGTGGAAAGTTCTCTTCAGAAGTTTCAAAACTGGAACGTGGTCTTTCACTGGGACGTGCGGTGGGTGGAGGGGCAGGTGAGGCAGAGCCTCCACACCGGAATCCTTTGAAAAGTGGCACCACTGTCCTTTTCAAAGGACTCTGATGGGGGGGCTCTGTCTCCCCTGCCTCCCCACCCACCACACATTCGGCAAAATTTCTCCACAAATTGCTGATGGATAACCAAGTACCAGCACACTACCAGCAGTTCCAATATTCTTCTCAACTGAATTTTGTTGTTGATTTTTGGGTTTCCAGTTCTCAGAATTACCAGTTCTTCTTTCCGAAGTAGAACCAATGCATTAGAATGCTCCGTTATGCCATTCTTTAAATTCCAAATTTTGTACAAAGGACAGAGTTAGCCATTGTTTTCGGTTTCTGTGCATCTTTATGTGACCAATGTCCATATGTTTTAAAACGAACACGGAAACGAGCAATACGAATGCGACCATATGTATGGTTGCATCAGGATGCTTTTTGCATAATATTTTATGGAGGTACATGTAGTCAACGGTAAAACACTACACAAAAGAAATGTGGTGTGAGCATACATATGACAGCAAGATGGCTGTTTTGCAGTGTTTTACCAATGTGTATGTGCACATCAGTAACATTAAGAGGGGAAAGACAAGTTGCCTATGAAGTAACTGAAAGCTGTACATGCCCCAGTATTTTAGTACAGGTGTACATCACTTAATGACGGGGATACGTTCTCTGGTCCACATTGTTATGCAGTTAGGTTGTTAAGTGAACATTCAGCCCAATCTATTGCCTTTGTTGTGTAAACAGACACTTCCTGCCAGACACACTGATTGCCTCTTCTTTGCAGTAAGAGCCTCTTTGCAGAGTAAACGGACCCTCTGCTGTAGGCCGTAGGAGACCTGACTGCCTCATTAGGAGCCTCTTGGTTGCGCTTTGACCACCATCGTATACGCCGCCGTCATTAAGCAGAAGGTTATTAAGCGATGTACACCTGTATTTTAGAAATTCACCTAGTTAAACCAGAATTTGGAGATGGTCAACATAGAACTGAGCCATGGAAGAGTAAAGCAACACAATGGGAAACGTCTGCTCATTCTCAGATCATGTGAAAATAAAACTGATCTTGTTGTCTTAGCAGAATGCAGATTAATTTCTAGGGATCTGAGAGTTCTGTCATCGAGCCTGTTTCGCTGGTGAGAATCTTCTGAGCCAGGATTCAAAGAGCTGCCAAGTCTCACCCATGGCATTTGTGCTAGCCAATCAGAATTTCGACTTGAACTGCTGACTTCACCCCATGGCACAGATTGTAAAATTCACGGTTCTCTGGATGATGACCACAGATGTATCTTGCATTGTGGGCCTTGCATACCCACGCTTGGCATTCTGTCACACTGTCTTATGGTTGCTGTAGTCTAGAATTCCTGTGTAGAAATCTAGACACGATAGAACATGTTTATTTTACTCCCAGTCGCACTGCATGATGGGTTTCATACTCCAGAGGCCAGAGGCGTCATCCATGAGCTATCCATTAGCATCAATGTGGCTAAATGATGAGGGGTAGTGGCAGATTCTGCAGGAGGCACCGAGCATCAGATTTGGGTGTCCTTCTCCCAGCTCTGCCGCAGCCATCTCCCTCCAGCGCACACTGGATGTTAGCCTCATTGAGCTATTTTTTGCCTACTAAAAATGAGCAAAAGCAGATCAAGTGCAGTGGTTTGCGCAGTCCCTTTAAATGAAACCAAATGTCCTGAAGTTATGTTTCAAGAAACATAAGAACATAAGAACAGCCCCACTGGATCAGGCCACAGGCCCATCTAGTCCAGCTTCCTGTATCTCACAGCGGCCCACCAAATGCCCCAGGGAGCACACCAGATAACAAGAGACCTCATCCTGGTGCCCTCCATCGCATCTGGCATTCTGACATAGCCCATTTCTAAAATCAGGAGGCTGCACATACACATCATGGCTTGTACCCCGTAATGGATTTTTCCTCCAGAAATTTGTCCAAACCCCTTTTAAAGGCGTCCAGGCTAGACGCCATCACCAAATCCTGTGGCAAGGAGTTCCACAGACCAACCACATGCTGAGTAAAGAAGTATTTTCTTTTGTCTATGCCAGGAGCAAGGTAAGGGACTTTTTTTGTGTGTGAGGGGGTGGCAGCGGCAGACCAGTCAGAGGCATTAATGCACTGCCCTGGTGCCCTGGACAGTGGTGTCATGACATCACTTCTGGGTTCTCCCCATAGAAGGGCTTGCTGTGGTGGCTTTGCATCCCCATTCCTTCTCCTGTGGAAGCTCCCCTTGGTGGAGAGGAATGAGAAGCCACCAGTGCCTCCTCTTCTGGGAAGAGCCTGGAAGTGACCGTCTTGCAGTACTTGCACCTCCCTTCACACCTACACAGAGAAGGAACAGGAGGTGTGAAGCTGCCACCATCTCCTTCATTACTATGGAAGAGCTTGAGGGGCACTCAGGCACTCCCTCCTTGGCGTAGCACCCAAGGAAGTGCTCATCAGGCTCCATCCTAGTTATGCCTCCAGCACCAGCACTGAGTGGCATTCTGAAAAGTCATCTAGTCAAACCCCCTGCAGGAAATCTTCCTCGAGCAGCTCCAGCAGGTGCTTTTTGAGCCTCTGCTTGAAGAACTCAAGTGAAGGAGAATCCATCACCTCCCATGGGAGTTTGTTCCATTGCCGAATCACTGTGACCATCAGGATTCTGGCATTCTTAGGCACCCCCTGCCTAAGATTGGATACTTAGTAGGCTGTGAGTGTATAGAGATGGTACATTTCAGTGGACCTAGCAGAAGCAATGCAGATTTCAGTAAGCCTGCCTGTGATTTCAGCAGACATCTCCCAATTAAGAGAGTCCCACATTTCAGCCTCTATTCTGCTTTTGATGGATGTTGTTGCCAGCAGTTTTAATATTTTTTTTTTGGGGGGGGGGGCACTACATTGCTGAACCAAACCAACAGTACCAAAAGTGCTATCAAGAAAGCACAGACAAGGGGATCCTGTTTGAGGGCCCAATCCTACCCAATTTTCCAGTACCAGTGCAGTTGGGTCAATGGAGTGTGCGCTGCATCTTTTGGTGAGGAGGCAGTCACAGAGGCCTCCTTAAGGTAGGGGAACTTTTGTTCCCTTACCTTGGGGCTGCATTGTGCCTGCACCTGTTCTGGAAAGTTGGATATGATTGGGGCCTTAGGTTGCAATCCTATACACACTTTCCTGGGAGTAAGCCCCATTATGGGACTTAATTCCGGGTAGACATGCATAGGCTGTCAATGAGCACAGTACATCTGCTGTTTGGCAGAGGAAGCATCAGTGTTGCGCTACTACCCTACTGAACATTTGACCATGAAACCCAGGAAAGATCAATCACAAGGCCACCTCCTCTCTCTCTCTCTCTCTCTCTCTCTCTCTCTCTCTCTCTATATATATATATATATATATATATATATATATATATACACACACACACACACGTTACCTTGTTCCACAGCGGCTTGGCGAAAGACTACGTGTTAGTGCTACAGACAACAGCCCAAATTCCCATTTGTCAACTGGTATCAGACAATTCTATCCCGCCAGGCAAGTTGCCCATGTTGCAAATAAAATCTATATTTTCATCAAAATGCATTCTCAGTTCGTTGCTGGCTCGATCGGTCTCGAGACAAAGTAGCTCTGCAGAGCACAAGTAGTTCTTGAGAGCCATATTTTCACAAAAATGAAGCTGGAAGGATTCCTGGGTTATACATCTGCATGCGCTGCCTCATTTGCATAAGAGAACATAAGGCTGACCAGCGGACAGGCAGCATAATTGCACACCATCCAAGCGGTTTGGCTTTGATGAGGCAGCTCCACACCTCCTCAAATTCAGCAGGCTTCTGGCGATCTGGCTGCCAAATCCCATCCCAGCTACCTGGGTGACTTCTTTGGCACCACTGCAGGACTCGTCACAAGCCAGGTGTGACCTTCCAGATGCAACACCGATATGACAAAGTCTGCAACACAAATATAAAGACCATTTTTCTTTGTCTTTCTCCATTTTCCCCCACAGTCATCTTGGAATCCGGAAAAATACTCAGAGATATTCCAGCATTCTTTCAGAAAAACGAGGCACATGGCTTCTCTTTCAGGGGTGTCGCAGCCACTTCGTACATACAGCTTCTGAAGTAGACCGGGTGTACAGGATATACCTCAAAATGCAAGGTGTGGATACAGCAAACACCTGTCCACTTATCAGGAAGCCCCAACTGGTTGCCCTTACCTCTTGAGTGTCCGGGACCAGAGGTAACATAGCACTGTCCCATCTCATCCCTAGCAACCAGCACACCGTTTCCCACTCCCCTCCACAGCTCCCCCTGCCCTGAATGGCTCTGAAGGGAAGAGGGAGGGGCCACTTGCACACTGCGGTGACGCTCCCTGAAAAACTTCATGCTTTGCACCCCCTCCAGCTACGTCACTGATGAGGAGAGTGTCAACCAAGCTGCTCCCGTGATATTTTAGGGAAATTCCCAGCACTGTCTCCAATAGTTTACAGAATCGGTGTTGGAAGAACTAAAAAGTCATCTAGTCAACCCCCCTGCAGGAAATCTTCCTTGAGCAGCTTGTCGAGGTGCTTGCTGAGCCTCTGTTTGAAGAGCGCAAGTGAGGGAGAGTCCATCACCACCCATGGGAATTTGTTCCACTGCCGAATCACTGTGACCGTCAGGAATTTCTTCCTGATGTCCATCTGGAATCTCTTCTCTTGCAGTTGTATCCATTGGATCTAGTTCTACTCTCAGAGGCAGTTGAGAACAAATTTATTAACATTAGAGAACAAATTTACTAATGGCCCCAGGACAGTAGCATAGCTAATGATCGTGTAGCCTGGTGCAAAGCTCAAAATGATGCCCTGGAAGTGATGTCACAACCGGAAGCGATGTCATGACCAGGCTTTTTAAAAAGTGAAATTCGGTGGAAAACCTGCCTCCTCCCCCCAGAAGCTCATCACTTACTTGCTCTGCTGCCTTCCCCCAGCCAGTGGCATAGCTTAGGCATCTATCTGCTAATTGGGGCCAAAGAAGATTTTGTAGTCCCCTCCACAACAAAATTAAATTTAAGTAAATAAATAAAAAGTGTGCCCTTGATTGGTTAGAGACACTGTGCTGGGGGAAGAGGGACAGTTATTATCTCCCTGCTAAATATAAGAGGAGCACCACTTGAAAAAAGTGCCTCTTTACCCATTTAGCAGGGGTAAGATCCAGATGCAAGGGGTAAGATGCAGTTGCAAGGGAGGGCACTAGGATGCAGGTCTCTTGTTATCAGGTGTGCTCCCTGGGGCATTTGGTGGGCTGCTGTGAGATACAGGAAGCTGGACTAGATGGGCCTATGGCCTGATCCAGTAGGGCTGTTCTTATGTTCTTATGTAACTGTATTATGATACATGGAAATGAGAGCTGACTCATATTAACACCTTACTGGTTCCATGTTGTATCATAACAACATCTCCTTGGCTCTCAGAACAATCAGTCTCATAGGTCAATTTTAAGTTAAGTAAATCCACTTTTTGTTCCATAAGGCAGTTATGTTTTCATTTTCTGGTTAATTCGCCATATCTTTTGAAAAATTCGGATATTCCAATGAGGTTTGTTTCATTGCATTCTGCATTAAATTACCTTTCCATGTATACCATCATGTATAACATGATGCTTTTATTCATACATACCAATTTTTTCACAATTTTGGCCACTAGTGTCAAACTCAGCTTGTTGCCCCCCCCTAAAAGCTGTTGCCCTGTGCAACTGCTACCCCCTGCACCCCCTTAGCTATGCCATTGCCCCAGGACAAAGCCTGGTACTGGGCCCTCCCCATGGTACCCCTTCCCTGATGTTCATGGGGTTCCACAGCTGCCACCAGTATTGGGAATTCAAGGTTTGGCCTGGCCAAGTGGGCCTCAGCTTGTGTCCAATCTGGCCAGCCTTAATGATACCCCCTGAGGACAACTGTGTGTATCTTAAACACATGCTTGCCCCATTGACCTGTAAACTTAGGGAAGGAGGTTGACTTTTTATAACTGAAGGAATTCTTGAGGAAGGAAATTCTTGAGAAAGAATCCATACCGTCACATAAGTAGTTTTCCCCTCGACAAGGGAGTGGAGGGGTGGGTTTCACGTCCCTCTTTTGCATACTCCTTGTGGTATAAAAAGTAGAGCTGAACAAACCCCAAAAGAGGTAAGCACCTGTTTGACGCACATATGGTTGGCCCTAACACATAGGTCGATTTCCACCACATGCTGTCTTGTACCATTTACTGCCAATAGAAAAAAAACAATTTACCTTCAAATATAAGTAACAATTACAATCTCACAATCCAATGTTGCTATGTGAACACAAAGACAGTCTTCCTGGATCAAACCAAAGGCCCATCTAGTCCTGCTGTCTGTGGCCAACAACATTCAGATGCTTCTGGGAATCTTTTGAGCAAAACCCAAAGTCAATAATCCACCCCTGGTATTTGCCCCCAGCATCAAGTGTTCTCGGTGGTGTAACTAGAGAGAGTGCAAAGCACTAAGTTTTGCGGGGAGTCTCAGCATGGCATGCAAGCAGCACCTCCCCTTTGGAGTCATTCTGGGCAGGGGAGCAAAATGGGGGTGAATTTTTACCATAGCCAGATTTTTACCCTGATTGAGCTCTCATCACACACAATAATGCATGACTACTTAGTGCAGGACTAGTCAAATATGCATTATTGGACCACGGGTATCCATCCAGCTCCCGCAGCGACAGGGATGTCCACACTTCTCTCCCTGCTCCTTCACCTTGTGAACCATTTCACAGCCTTTTGCAGGGGCTATAGTGGAAAAAAAAAATCACTGGAGGGTGTCAATTTCTTAGGGATAAAAATTTGTGAAATTCTCCCCCCCCCACCCCCCACTGTTAGCTCCAATTTTTGATCATTTTGATTGTCTATATTTGGTCTATATTTGGTGACATTTGGTGGGCCGCTGTGAGATACAGGAAGCTGGACTAGATGGGCCTATGGCCTGATCCAGTGGGGCTGTTCTTATGTTCTTAACTACAATTCCCAGGAAGCCTTGCAGGTCTCTTGTTATGTGGTGTGCTCCCTGGGGCATTTGGTGGGCCGCTGTGAGATACAGGAAGCTGGACTAGATGGGCCTGTGGCCTGATCCAGTGGGGCTGTTCTTAGGTTCTTAACTACAATTCCCAGGAAGCCTGGCAGGTCTCTTGTTATCTGGTGTGCTCCCTGGGGCATTTGGTGGGCTGCTGTGAGATACAGGAAGCCGGACTAGATGGGCCTCTGGCCTGATCCAGTGGGGCTGTTCTTATGTTCTTAACTACAATTCCCAGGAGGCCTTGCAGGTCTCTTGTTATCTGGTGTGCTCCCTGGGGCATTTGGTGGGCCGCTGTGAGATACAGGAAGCTGGACTAGATGGGCCTATGGCCTGATCCAGTGGGGCTGTTCTCATGTTCTTAACTACAATTCCCAGGAGGCCTTGCAGGTCTCTTGTTATCTGGTGTGCTCCCTGGGGCATTTGGTGGGCTGCTGTGAGATACAGGAAGCTGGACTAGATGGGCCTATGGCCTGATCCAGTGGGGCTATTCTTATGTTCTTAACTACAATTCCCAGGAGGCCTTGCAGGTCTCTTGTTATCTGGTGTGCTCCCTGGGGCATTTGGTGGGCCGCTGTGAGATACAGGAAGCTGGACTAGATGGGCCTATGGCCTGATCCAGTGGGGCTATTCTTATGTTCTTAACTACAATTCCCAGGAGGCCTTGCAGGTCTCTTGTTATCTGGTGTGCTCCCTGGGGCATTTGGTGGGCCGCTGTGAGATACAGGAAGCTGGACTAGATGGGCCTATGGCCTGATCCAGTGGGGCTGTTCTTATGTTCTTATGTTCTTATATCTTTGAGAAACTTCTCATTGTAGGGTAGTAATAATAGGGTATCACAGGGTTTAAAGTTTTACGATCCTAGTACTGACATAATGCCTTGACAAACACCCTCATACAAGTCTAACAGCAAGCACTTGTACCGTTATACCTATGTAGTTGTAGAAGTAGTAGTAGGAGGAGTAGTAAGCTTCTGTTGGAAGAGAATACAGGTGCCTGGTTATTAAGAAATCCTGGTAATCTGGTCCATATTTGTCTCTTCCCCGGTTCAAGCACTGTTGCTCTCATCAGCAGTTTAGCTAGAGGCATACGCCTCCGTTTTGCTCCCCCTTTCCGTATGGTTCCAGGGGGGGAGGCTACTTGAAAGACTTAGTGCTTTGCACCCCCTCTAGCTATGCTACTGATTCTGATGCTTACAGATGATCTTTTGCAGCTTTATCTGGTTTCACATCTTACTGACTTTTATTTCTGTGTACTGTTTGAATTAGTCTTTTTTTTTAGTTTGCATTCTGCTTTGCATATCTTTTTTAAAACATTTTTTTATGCCTCTGTTTTCCTCCCACCTCCTGGCTCTGAAGGGCAGGGGCCCCTTCCACACCACGGTGAAGCTCCTTGCAAAACTTAGTGCTTTGCATCCCCTCTAGCTTTGCCACCAACCTGAACATTTTTCTCTCTCAGCTGAAATGAGCTACCGGACTTTCAAAAGACTTCTTGGGTACCTCACAATATTCTGGTAATTAATTTCAACTAGTAAAACCTAAATCTGTTACAATGAACTTTAACTGATTAGTTCAAAATATTATTCTTGATAAGACCGGTTCACATTAGAAGTATTTTATTTAAAATTTTACAAAACTTCCTTGCTGCTATTGAGAAGTGTGGTTTTAAATAATAAATAAAAATAAAGCATCCCTAAGCAAAAGTAGGCGTTAAAAAAAATATTTCTTTTGCTTCACAGCATTATAAGGCTATTTCAACTTTTGAAATTTGATCAAGCAAATCATCTCTATATGTGGATTTTCTTTTGTCATATGCCTGTCATTCTTCAAACAATGTTAGAACCATAAATATATTCCATACTTTATGAAATATGTAACAGGATTTCCACAAATTTAGAGTTTTCAGATTTTTCTTGGAAAATCCCTGTGTTTAAAATTCTTACCTTTCAAAATTCCCTTGTGGGTTGTTTGTATAAGGACCTAGCAGCACATGGATAATTATGGGAGACACGATCATTTTAACTTGATTTGATTAATTTTATAATTTTCATTACAAAATGGAGAAGTTATAGTATACATTTTTTTGTTTTAAATTTGATTACTCTTGTATTATTGATCTACCCAATGTAATTTTTTTTTTTTTGTAAAATTAATAAAATGTTTAGATATGGCAATCTCTTTCTGCCAGAGAGTTGGTTCATATATCACTACTACAGAACGATTTGAATATATAGATTCTCCCATGCAGTTGCAAACTCTATCCATAGTTATTCCTATACAAAGAGGTGTTTTTCACCGAATTGATTCTTGGTCATGGTTGGTTCCAAAATGGAGCTCTTCGCTGCTCAAAATACTGGACCACAACAATTTGACAATGACATTATGTAGCATCCACGTAAAAAAAGGAGTGAGTAAAAGCTTGGCACTTCCAAAGAAACAACCACTTTGTGAACTATGAAAATACTTGTCCTTTGGTGAAAAGAGGGCAAAAGAAATGCCCAAGTACAAAAATTTACCTCCCAACAGATGTTCAACTCTCTCAGAGCTAGCAGTATCCTTTGTTTGGTGGTGCAAAAGTCAGCTATCCCATCCCTTGGCACAGAGTTTTGTCTCTGGCAATGCATAACCTTCTTCTTTGGCACTGTGCATCCAGAATGGTAAGCCATGTGCAGCTTTTTCTGCTTAATGATCACCTACACTGGGACGAGAGAACATGTCTCTATTATAAATCCATAGGTATAAATTGAGCTGTGGTCAGAGACGTGGGCAGCCCAGCTAGGCTGCCCTGCTTCCAGTGCTGCAGCCCCAGTGCCAGTGGAGAGGCCTGTGCCGCCCTGTCAATGCTGCAGATCAACCCATGGGGGTGTGGGGATTGGTGGGCCGCTGTGAGAGACAGGAAGCTGGACTAGATGGGCTATGGCCTGATCCAGTGGGGCTGTTCGTATGTGGCGGGAGGGTGGGGGAGGCATTGCTGGGTGGGGGAGGGTGGAACTGGAGGAGGGTCTGACCCAGAAGAGGTTTGTACTGGCAGAGGTCTCCTACATCAAATCCTATCCCCCACGTCGGGCAGGGAAGCCCAATATGAGGATTCTCAGGTCTGCATCAGCGATTTAGCTAGTGCAGACTCTATAAGCCCCATTGAGAAGGCAGGGGCTTTACTCAAGATAAAGGGACAAATGTACCCTTCCCTTGAGGAGACATCCAGCCTTCTCCGATCCAGCACAGGATACAGCAGTAGCCATTTGGAGCTGCCGCTCCTGTGATGGATAGGATCGGGCCCCGAAATTTCTCTTTTTGCTCTTAAAAGCAGCTTATCATCTTTTCTTACTCTGGCTCCTGGCTTACTCTAGCTCATAATAATAACATAATTACTTGAGCATAGAACAGAAACGAACCATTCTTTAGAGAATATGGCACGGAATATCGAGGGGCTGGAATGTTTGGATTTAAAATATTTTCATGCCGGTAAGAGTGCTCAGAAACATCTGGGGGAAAAAAGGAGAAAGCTAGATAACTGTTTAGCCTTGTTACGGGTAACACACGAGCATCTGATTCGGTTTATGATGCTGCAATTTAAGAAAACTGTGGCATGAAATATTTTGTTTAGCATTCATTAAAGACTGCTAATGCACTGGGATTTTTTAGGGACTTGGTTTTCAACACGTGTTCGGGTATGTGAAGAAAAACAACAAGCACCACCAAGAGTTTGGTGTTAAAATTGTGAAAGGGAATTTTACACCAGTCTGAAATTTAATTTGTACTGGGATTTTTTTTTTTTTTACTCCCAATCCCATCCTTTAATGATTGTTATCCCAACTCTATTTTTTAAGCTCATTGTGTCACTGTTTTGTAACAGAAACACTGTAAATATTATAGATGTGGTAAACTATTATACTTGTTTTCTTATAAATGAAATGATCTGTGCCAACACTGACAAAATGAATTAATGTGTTACTAAGGCAACAGTCACATTATATGCTTTCTCTTTCACAGTATGTGATACAGCATATGGTTTGCTCTTAATGGAACACTAGCTTCTCATTAACATACCAGTAGCAATGTCAGAACTTACAAACCATCATAACAGGGAAGTAGAGGGGGGGCCTGATAAATTAGACCCTTTCAGTACTATTGAGAAGAAAATGACTGATGTTCGCTGGCACAATATTTAGCTAATGCAGCCCCCTTTTTCTTCACTTTTCATTTCCCCCCAAAAACTTTTTCTTCTGTTGTAAACATAAATATAAATATTGATGCAAGACTCACTGATTGCCCTCCTTAAAAAAGCGAGTGGCACCCATGTTCAAGAAGGAGGCTTCAGCACCCTTCACCTCAAAGGAATGTTTTTCAGCAGCTGTAATTCTTTCCCAACATTTGCAATCTGACAAAGCAAACAGTCGTCCCGGCAAATGCAATGAAGAAAACAAAAGGACTGAGCCACAATTATTCACTGGCATAGCAAGGGGGGGCAAAGCACCGGGTTTTGCAGGGAGCCTCCGTGCGGTGTGTAAACAGCCCCTCCTCCTCCCCTTTGGAGCCGTTCTGGGTGGGGGGAGCCAAACGGGGCCGTATAGTGAGGCTCCCTGCAAAACTTAGGTGCTTTGCCCCCCCTCTAGTTATGCCACTGCCGGCAAGTCATGAAGGTTCTAAATCTCATGTTATAGAAGAAGAGTCAATAACTCTTTCAGTGATCTGTTACAGGGGTGTCCAAAGTTTTTGGCAGGAGGGCCACATCGTCTCTCTGACACTGTGCCGGGGGGCGGGGAAAAAAAAAAGAATTAATTTCCATTTAAAATTTGAATAAATTTACAGAAGTTTACATAAAGGAATATATTAAAGATGAACTTATATGAATGAATGAAGGTCTTGCAATAGCTCGAGACCCATAAAAGACCTTGCACAAAGCAAGGCTGGCCTTCCATTTGCTGCTGCTACTGCATCACAGACATGAAACAGCAAGCAGTGGAGGGAGCCCTCACCCACAGCTCATGCGAGAGGTCAAACAGTTGCCCTCTGGCTGAAAGCAGTTGCATCAGACCTGTGTGGGCTCCAGCAAGTCTCCGGAGGGCCAGAGGCTCATTGGAGACTGGGGACTCCCTGAGGGCTAGATTGGGAGTCATCGAGGGCCGCAAGTGGCCCCAGGGCCAGGGTTTGGGCACCCCTGATCTATTATAAACTGAAGTTGGTTTTTTTAAATCTGTGAACACAAATCACACAATTGTGTTGGGGGGGGGATCCCCATTCATTTCAACACAGGGACTCTGGGCATCCGCAGGCTTCCAGAAACCACCAGAAAGGGACTTCCAATTTACTTCCAGGTTTGTGAAAGTGATTTCTTATTGATTCCAACGGCCAGCAGAGGCCTTCTGAGAGCTATGGAGGTCCGGTGCCAGAGAAGGAGGTGGGTCACGACGCCCTCTGTCACAAAACAGGCAGGTCGCGATGGTGGGAAGTTTGAGAACCCCTGCATTAATCTGTTAGAAATGTTTTAAGCCTGAAAGGCAATGGTTTTGCCTACGTGACTTTCAGATCCCTATATTCCTGTGATATTAAACTGCGTTGGAATTACCATTACTATGAAGTGTTGATCCGTGGAAAATAATACTCCGCACATGTCTTTGCAGGGTGCCACAAGTAGGAATAGGCTCCTATTGTGAAGTCCCATTTGACAAAATGAAAACTATAAATAGAACTGTGTAAGTTCAATCAGGCCCTCTACGAATGTTACATTACTCTGTGTTCCACTTTTGTAAATTCAGCAATAGGTTGATTGGGAGGAAACTGTAGCTGAACTGTAGCTTTTTAGCTTGGAGAAAGCCTCCAACTGGCCTTCTCCCTAGGGCAACTGTTCTCCAGCATTTCACTGCCGCAACCACTTCGTCAGCTGTGGTGCTTGTATTGTGCCCTAGAGTGCCTTGTGTCTTCCAGGTCACATCTCAGAATGCAAAGCATTCTGGGGTGCGATGCAGCCAATGGTGGGTTGCACACCAGCACTACCCAGTAGCCACTGGGCATTCTGAAGCTCAATGTATCCCAGAGCAGCATTATGACACAAATCCATGACTCTGTGCAACTGCACTATAATTCCTCTGCAATCAGATTGTGGAAAGCAGGAAAAAATAAAGAAACTGTTACATAACGGTAATGAGATTGAATTGAGGGTGATGAGAATGAGATTGAGATTGCATGAAAGGGGGGTACAGGTAAACACATACACATGAATGAGAGGAGATGTGGGGACGCGGGGGAAAGCTATGCTCAAGGGAACTGGACTAAGATGTGATTACCATCTTAACCACAGTGTCCAAGAACTGTACATAAGAACATAAGAAGAGCCCCACTGGATCAGGCCATAGGCCCATCTAGTCCAGCTTCCTGTATCTCACAGCGGCCCACCAAATGCCCCAGGGAGCACACCAGATAACAAGAGACCTCATCCTGGTGCCCTCCCTTGCATCTGGCCTTCTGACATAGCCCATTTCTAAAATCAGGAGGTTGCACATACACATCATGGCTTGTACCCTGTAATGGATTTTTCCTCCAGAAACTTGTCCAATCCCCTTTTAAAGGCATCCAGGCCAGATGCCGTCACCACATCCTGTGGCAAGGAGTTTCACAGACCAACCACACGCTGAGTAAAAAAATATTTTCTCTTGTCTGTTCTATCTCTCCCAACACTCAATTTTAGTGGATGTCCCCTGGTTCTGTATGGGGACTGTAGATAGTATCTTTTTCGCACATTCATAGCCCACCTTTCTTCCAAGAATCTCAGGATGGTGTGTGCCACCCACTTTATGCCTGATTTTATTCTAACGAGTCTTCTTTATGGTAGCTTAGGTTCAGAGAGGGCAACTGGTCCAAGGTCATCCAGTGGGTTTCACAGCTAAGGCGGGATTTGAACCCAGCTCTCCCCAGCCCAAGACTAGTGCTCTAACACATACGAAACACTGGATCTCTAGGAACAGGAAGGGAAACAAACTCAAGTTCTTTTCATGATGCCAGCTTGACATCCCTTGGTCCTACTTCCAACACATTCCGACTGTTTGCAAAGGAATTTTGTTAGCGTGCTTGCTTCGGCAGCCCATACACTAAACATAAGAGTTTTGTTAGCAACACTACATTTTTTTACAAAAGCCTAGCAACTTCAAAACCAGTTATAGGTAAGGGGAAAACATTTTCTTGAACTTAAATTGGTGTAAATTGAACATGGAGGAAAAATTGTGTATTTCCAGTACAGTTGAAACTGTCCACGAATAAAGGCCTTCCTTGATATTCATCCCATTTGTCTTCACTACCTTCCATCTCCTCCACCCCATTTGCCTCAAACTTGAGGAGGTTTTTGCAACCAGGAGTTCAAGCCAGAGCAGTGGTGTACCTAGAGAGGGTGCAAAACACTAAGTTTTGCAGGGAGCCTCACCGCAGTGTGCAAGAGGCTACTTCCCTTCCAAGCCATTCCTTGTGGGGGACCAAAACAGAGGCCCACCACTCCATCCTGCTTTTGGCTCTGTTTGGCTCCCCCCACCCGGAATGGCTCCAAAGGGGAGGGGCCGCTTGCACGCTGTGGTGGG